>NC_135986.1:11395350-11424981 GCF_053455715.1 Rhinoraja longicauda
CTATCTGTCTCTGCCGTAAAAATATCCACTGACTTGTGGCCTCCACAGCCGTCTGTGGCATAGAATCCCACAGATTCACCACCCTCTGACTAAAGAAATTCCTCCTCATCTCCTTCCTAAAGGAACGTCCTTTAATTCTGAGGCTGTGCCTAGACTCTCCCACTAGTGGAAACATCCTCTCCACATCCACTCTATCCAAGGCTTTCTCTTGGGTGGATGAATGGTCACGATGGCGCGGCGGTAGAGTTGCTGCCTTGCAGTGAATGCAGCGCCGGAGACCCAGGTTCCATCCTGACTACGGGCGCCGTCTGTACGGAGTTTGTACGTTCTCCCATTGACCTGCGTGGGTTTTCTCCGAGATCTTCGGTTTCCTCCCACAACTCCAAAGACGTGCAGGTTTGTAGGTTAATTGTGGCTTGGTAAATGTACACATTGTTCCTAGTGGGTGTGGGATAGTGTTAGTGTGCGGGGATCGCTGGGCGGCGCCGACCCGGTGGGCCGAAAGGGCCTGTTTCCGCGCTGTATCTCTAAACTAAACTGAGGGTCCTGAGGTTGAGGTGACCTGTTTGATCTCCTGGTCTTCACAGAGATTGTCCGAGCCACAACGTTCCTGATCAACCAGGGGGAGGCGATGTACTGGGGGACATCGCGGTGGAGCCCGGTGGAGATCATGGTGAGTCAACGCCCTCGTTCAACCCCACCAGCCACGGGTACGCGGGCAGCAGGGGTTTGGAGGGACATGGGCCAAACGCGGGCAGATGGGACAAGTGTAGCTGGGGCAAGTTATACATACAAACACAGAAACATAGAAAATAGGTGCAGGAGTAGGCCATTCGGCCCTACGAGCCAGCACCGCCATTCATAGAAACATAGAAACATAGAACTCTCTGGGTGAAAAAGATTTTCCTTATCTCCGTTCTAATGGCCTACCCCTTATTCTTAAACTGTGGCCCCTGGTTCTGGACTCCCCCAACATTGGGAACATGTTTCCTGCCTCTAACGTGTCCAACCCCTTAATAATATTGTATCTTCCAATAAGATCCCCTCTCATCCTTCTGAAATCCAGTGTATACAAGCCCAGTCGCTCCAGTCTTTCAACGTATGTCAGTCCCGCCATTCCGGGAATTAACCTGGTGAACCTACGCTGCACGCCCTCAATAGCAAGAATGTACAAACATAGAAACATAGAAAATAGGTGCAGGAGTAGGCCATTAGGCCCATCGAACCAGCACTGTCATACAATGTGATAGAAACATAGAAACATAGAAAATAGGTGCAGGGAGAGGCTATTCGGCCCTTTGAGCCAGCACCGCCATTCATTGTGGTCACGGCTGATCATCCACAATCACTACCCCGTTCCTGCTATCTCCCCATATCCCATGATTCCGTTAGCCCTAAGAGCTAAATCTAACTCTCTCTTGAAAACATCCAGTGAATTGGCCTCCACTGCCTTCTGTGGCAGAGAATTCCACAGATCCACAACTCTCTGGGTGAAAAAGTTTTTCTTCATCTCAGTCCTAAATAGCGGACCCCTTATTCTTAATTTGTGTGGCCCCTGGTTCTGGACTCCCCCAACATGGGGAACATTTTTCCTGCATCTAACGTGTCCAATCCCTTAAGAATTTTATATGTTTCTATAAGATACTGTTGGCCGGTGTAGGCAAGTTGGGCCGAAGGGCCTGTTTACATGCTCATATGATCGTCAGGTCATAAGTAACAGGAGTAGAATTAGGCCATTCGGCCCATCAAGTCTACTCTGCCATTCAATCACGGCTGATCTATCTCCTAACCCCATTCTCCTGCCTTCTCCCATAATTCCTGACACCCGTACTGATCAAGAATCTACCTATCTCCGCCTTAAATATATCCACTGACTTGTGGTCTCCACAGCCGTCTGTGGCAAAGAATCCCACAGATTCACCACCTTCTGACTGAAGAAATTCCTCCTTACCTCCTTCCTAAAAGAACGTCCTTTAATTGTGAGGCTGTGACCTCTGGTCCCAGACTCTCCTTCCAGTGGAAACATCCTCTCCACATCCACTCTATCCACACTGACCCGGGTTCGATCCCGACTACGGGTGCCGTCTGTATGGAGTTTGTACGTTCTCCCCGTGACCTGCGTGTGTTTTCTCCGGGGTGCTCCGGTTTCCTCCACACTCCAAATACGTGCGGGTTTGTAGGTTAATTGGCTTTGGTGTAAATGTAAAAATTGTCCCCCGGTGTGTGTGTGTAGGATAGTGTTAGTGCGCGGGGATCACTGGTCGGGCGCGGACCCGTTGGGCCGAAGGGCCTGTTTCTGTGTCGTATCTCTAAACTAAACTAAACTAAACTAAAAATGGGTTAATGTTGAAAGGTCCCAGGTAGGAAGTTTGGGTTGAAGTTTACACTGAAGTTTAGTGTAGAGATACAGCGCAGAAACAGGCCCCTCGGCCCAGCGATCCCCGCACACTAACACTATCCTACACACACCAGGGACAATTTTTACATTTTATCCAGTCAATTAACCTACAAAACTGCACGTCTTTGGAGGTGTGGGAGGAAACCGAAGATCTCGGAGAAAACCCACGCAGGTCACGGGGAGAACGTACAAACTCCGTACAGACGGCGCCCGTAGTCGGGATGGAACCCGGGTCTCCGGCGCTGCATTCGCTGTAAGGCGGCAACTCTACCGCTGCGCCACCGTGCCGCTCCTTGAAGTGGGTAAAGGTTAAAGGGGTTGATGTCAGTGGGCAGTTAGGGCGACGGGCAGCGAGAGGGAGCTCCCCCGACCCCAGCCAGACCTCCATGACCTCTCCCCCACCAGGTCGAACCCTGACCCCTGATCCCAGCCTGGATGGCGACCGCGACCTACCTCTCTCTCTCTCTCTCTCTCTCTCTCTCTCTCTCTCTCTCTCTCTCTCTCTCTCTCTCTCTCTCTCTTCTCTCTCTCTCTCTCTCTCTCTCTCTCTCTCTCTCTCTCTCTCTCTCTCTCTCTCTCTCTCTCTCTCTCTCTCTCAATCTCTCTCTCTCTCTCTCTCTCCCCCTCCCTCCCTCCCTCCCTCCCTCCCTCCCTCCCTCCCTCCCTCCCTCCTCCCTCCCTCCCTCCCTCCCTCCCTCCCTCCCTCCCTACCTCCCCCTCTCTCCCTCCCTCCCCCTCTCTCCCTCCCTCCCTCTCCCTCCTCCCTCGCCCCCCTCCCTCCCTCCCTCTCTCTCTCTCCCCCTCTCTCTCTCTCCCTCTCACTCTCTCTCTCTCTCTCTCTCGCCCTCCCTCCCTCTCTCTCCCTCTCTCTCTCTCACTCTCCCTCTCTCTCTCTCTCTCTCCACAGGAAGCCTACTCGATTGCCCGGCAGTTCAACCTCATCCCCCCCACATGTGAACAGTCTGAGCATCACCTCTTCCAGCGGCACAAGATGGAGGCTCAGCTACCCGAGCTCTACCACAAGATCGGTCAGTGCTTGGGCACACGGCACACGGCACACCGGCACACGCTGGCCATGCCACACCAACACAGGCCAAACCACACCAACACAGGCCAAACCACACCAACACTGGCCAACCACACCAACACAGAACAAACCACACTAACATACAACAAACCACGTCAACACAGAACAAACCACGCCAAACTACGCCAACATAGGCCAAACTACTCCAACACAGGCCAAACCACGGCAACACAGACCAAACCACGCAAAGACCAAACCACGCCAACACTGGCCAAACCACACCAACACAGAACAAACCACGCCAACACAGGCCAAACCATGCCAACACTAGCCAAACCACACCAACACTGGCCAACCACACCAACACAAAACAAACCACGCCAACACTGGCCAAACCACGCCAACACAGACCAAACCACGCCAACACACAACAAACCACGCCAACACACAACAAACCACGCCAACACAGACCAAACACGCCAACACAGGCAAACCACGCCAACACTAGCCAAACCACACCAACACTGGCCAAACCACACCAACACAGAGAACAAACCACGCCAACACAGACCAAACCACGCCAACACAGTCCAAACCACACCAACACAGGCCAAACCACGCAACACAGGCCAAACCATGCCAACACTAGCCAGACCACACCAACACTGGCCAACCACACCAACACAGAGAACAAACCACGCCAACACAGACAAAACCACGCCAACACAGGCCAAACCACGCCAACGCAGACCAAACCACACCAACACAGGCCAAACCACACCAACACTGGCCAAACCACACCAACACAGGCCAAACCACACCAACACTGGCCAAACCACGCCAACACAGGCCAAACCACGCCAACGCAGACCAAACCACACCAACACAGGCCAAACCACACCAACACTGGCCAAACCACAGCAACACTGGCCAAACCACATTAATACAGAACAAACCACACCAACACAGAACAAACCTCGCCAACACAGGCCAAACCACACCAACACAGAACAAACCACACCAACACAGGCCAAACCACACCAACACAGAACAAACCACACCAACACAGAACAAACCACACCAACACAGACCACATGACACTGACATTCACTTTCTCCCTCCATTTTTCCTCCAATTGGCACTTTCCATCCTCTGTCTCTCTACCTCCCTCTCTCCTCTCCTTCCCCCTCCTCCTTTCATCCTCTTCCTTCTTCCTCTCTCTCTCTCTCCCCCTTTTCCTTCTTTCCCTCCCTCTCCCTTTTCCGCTATCATTCGTTCTCCCCCTCGCTCCCACTACCCCACCCTCTCCTTTCCTCTCTCTCTCTCTCTCCATCCCTCCCTGTCCCTTTCCCTTCCTCCCCCTTTCCTGTTATCATTCTCTCCCTGTCTCGCCCTCCCTCCCTCCCTCTCCCTCCCTCTCCCTCCCTCTCCCTCCCTCCCTCCCTCCCTCCCTCCCTCCCTCCCTCCCTCCCTCCCTCCCTCCCTCCCTCCCTCCCTCCCTCCCTCCCTCCCTCCCTCCCTCCCTCCCTCCCTCCCTCCCTTCCTCCCTCCCTCCCTCCCTCCCTCCCTCCCTCCCTCCCTCCCTCCCTCCCTCCCTCCCTCCCTCCTCCCTCCCTCCCTCCCTCCCTCCCTCCCTCCCTTCCTCCCTCCCTCCCTCCCTCCCTCCTTCCCTCCCTCCCTCCCTCCCTCCCTCCCTTCCTCCCTCCCTCCCTCCTCCCTCTCCCTCCCTCCCTCCCTCCCTCCCTCCCTCCCTCCCTCTCCCTCCCTCCTCCCTCCCTCCCTCCCTCCTTCCTCCCTCCCTCCCTCCCTCCTTCCCTCCCTCCCTCCCTCCCTCCTCCCTCCCTCCCTCCCTCCCTCCCTCCCTCCCTCCCTCCCTTCCTCCCTCCCTCCTTCCCTCCCTCCCTCCCTCCCTCCCTTCCTCCCTCCCTCCCTCCCTCTCCCTCCCTCCCTCCCTCCCTCCCTCCCTCCCTCCCTCCCTCCCTCCCTCCCTCCCTCCCTCCCTCCCTCCCTCCCTCCCTCCCTCCCTCCCTCTCCCTCCCTCCCTCCCTCCCTCCCTCCCTCCTCCCTCCCTCCCTCCCTTCCTCCCTCCCTCCTTCCCTCCCTCCCTCTCCCTCCCTCCCTCCCTCCCTCCCTTCCTCCCTCCCTCCCTCCCTCCTTCCCTCCCTCCCTCCCTCCCTCCCTCCTTCTCTCCTTCTCCCTCTCTTTGTCTCCCCCTCCCTTCCTCCCTCCCTCCTCCCTCCCTCCCTCCCTCCCTCCCTCCCTTCCTCCCTCCGTCCCTCCCTCCTTCACCCTTTCCCTCTTTGTCTCCCCTCCCTCCCTCCCTCCCTCCCTCCCTCCCTCCCTTCCTCCCTCCCTCCCTCCCTCCTTCACCCTCTTCCTCTTTGTCTCCTCCTCCTCCCTCTCTCCTTCTCCCTCTCTTTGTCTCCCCTCTCTCCCCCTCCCTCCCTCCCTCCCTCCTTCACCCTCTTCCTCTTTGTCTCCTCCTCCCTCCCTCTCATCCTTCTCCCTCTCTATGTCTCCCCACTCTCTCCCTCCCTCTCTCCTTCTCCCTCCCTTTGTATCCACCACTCTCTATCCCTCCCTCTCTTTCTCCTTCTCTTTGTCTCCCCCACTCTCTCCCCTCCCTCCCTCCCTCTCTCCTTCTCTTTCCCCTCCCTCCCTCCCTCTCTCCTTCTCCCTCTCTATGTCTCCCCATCTCTCCCTCCCTCCCTCCCTCCCTCCTTCACCCTCTCCCTCTCTCTCCCTCCTTCCTTCTCTCCTTCTCCCTCTCTATGTCTCCACCTCCCTTCTTCCCTCCCTCTCTCCTTCACCCTCTCCCTCTTTGTCTCCCCCACTCTCCCTCCCTCCTTCACCCTCTCCCTCTCCCTTCCTCCCTCCCACCCTCCTTCTCCCTCTCCTTCTTTGTCTCCCCCTCCCTCCCTCCCTCCCTCCCTCCTCTCCCCGTCCTGCGTGCTCTACGCCGGTCCCTAACCCCTGCCCCCCTGTCCTCCCCCACGAGGTCTCGGATCAGTGACGTGGTCGCCACCTGCCTGCGGCCTCATCACGGGGAAGTACGAGGACTGCATTCCGGAACATTCCAGCGCCTCGCTGCAGGTAAAACATGGCCGCAGCCTCGCCCCGCCCCGCAACCGACCTGTAGATGCAGTGGAACGGGGGTGAACACAGGGTGAAGCTCCCTCCGCACCGCCCCGTCACACACGCACAAACACACACTCCCTGAGTGGCCAAGATGGCCGTTCGCGGGTCCAGGCAGTCGAGGGTTCTGCCCGAGTTGACCGCCTGCCCTCTTCCGGGCCTACGTCCGTGCCCCCGTGTCCCTGGAGAGGGAACGCACACGCGGTGCCCATGGGGTCTCTGGAGGCCTTCCATGACCGCTGGGCAAACATGTTGGTGACATTACCTTAAAAACATGAAGGAATAAGAGATTGAGGGAGCCAATGGTCCAATGGCCAATGGTCTAATGGTCAATGATCCAATGGTCAATGATCCAATGGTCAATGGTCCAATGGTCAATAATCCAATGGTCAATGATCCAATGGCCAATGATCCAATGGTCAATGATCCAATGGTCCAATGATCCAAAGGTAAATGATCCAATTGTCAATGGTCAAATGATCCAATGGTCCAATGGTCCAATGATCCAATGGTCAATGATCAATGGTCCAATGGTCAATGGTCAATGGTCAATGGTCAATGATCCAATGGTCAATGGTCAATGATCCAATGGTACAATGGTCAATGGTCCAATGTTACAATGGTCAATGGTCTAATGGTCAATGGTCCAATGGTCAATAGTCCAATGGTCAATGGTCTGATGGTCAATGGTCCAATGGTCTCATGGTCAATAGTCTAATGTTCCAATGGCCCAATGGTCAATGGTCAACGGGTCAATGGTCAATGGTCCAATGGTCAATGGTCAATGGTCAATGGTCCATTGGTCAATGGTCCAATGGTCAATGATCCAATGATCCAATGGTCAATGGTCCAATGGTCAATGGTCAATGGTCAATGGTCCAATGGTCAATGGTCAATGGTCAATGGTCAATGGTCAATGGTCCAATGGTCAATGGTGAATGGTCAATGATCCAATGGTCCAATGGTCCAATGGTCAATGATCCAATGGTCAATGATCCAATGGTCAATGATCCAATGGTCAATGGTCCAATGGTCAATGATCCAATGGTCAATGGTCCAATGGTCAATGATCCAATGGTCAATGATCCAAAGGTCAATGGTCAATGGTCTAATGGTCAATGATCTAATAGTCAATGGTCAATGTTCCAATGTTCAATGGTCCAATGTTACAATGGTCAATGGTCTAATGGTCAATGGTCCAATGGTCAATAGTCCAATGGTCAATGGTCCAATGTTCCAATGGTCCAATGTTACAATGGTCAATGGTCCAATGGTCAATAGTCCAATGGTCAATGGTCTAATGGTCAATGGTCCAATGGTCTCATGGTCAATAGTCCAATGGTCAATGATCCAATGGTCCAATGGTCAATGGTCCAATGGTCAATGGTCCAATGGTTTAATGGTCCAATGGTCCAATAGTCAATGGTCAATGATCCAATGGCCAATGGTCAATGTCAGTGGTCCAAAAGTCAATGGTCCAATGGTCAATGGTCCAATGATCAATGGTCAATGGTCAAATGGTCAATGGTCCAATAGTCAATGGTCCAATAGTCAATGGTCAATGGTCCATTAGTCAATGGTCAATGGTCGAATAGTCAATGGTCAATGGTCCAATAGTCCAATGGTCAATGGTCAATGGTCCAATGTTCCAATGGTCAATGGTCCAATGGTCTAATGGTCAATGATCCAATGGTCCAATGGTCAATGGTTCAATGGTCAATGGTCCAATGGTCAATGGTCCAATGATCCAATGGTCCAATGGTCCAATGGTCAATGGTCCAATGGTCCAATGGTCAATGGTCAATGGTCAATGGTCCATGGTCCAATGGTCAATGGTCAATGGTCAATGGTCCAATGGTCAATAGTCAATTGTTCAATGGTCAATGGTCAATGGTCCAATGGTCCAATGATCCAATGGTCAATGGTCGAATGGTCAATTGTCAATGGTCAATGTTCCAATGGTCAATTGTCAATGGTCAATGGTCAAATGGTCAATGGTCAATGGTCCAATAGTCAATAGTCCAATAGTCAATGGTCCAAAGGTCAATGGTCAATGGTCCAATAGTCAATGGTCAATGGTCAATGGTTCAATAGTCAATGGTCCAATGGTTTAATGGTCAATGGTCTAATGGTCAATGGTTTCATGGCCAATGGACCAATGTTCAATGGTCAATGGTCAATGGTCCAATGGTCCAATGGTCAAAGGCCCAATGGTCAATGGTCAATTGTCAATGGTCCAATGGTCAAAGGTCCAATTTTCAATGGTCCAATGGCCAATGGCCTAATGGTCAATGGTCCAATGGTCAATGGTCCAATGGTCAATGGTCAATGATCCAATGGTCAATTGTCAATGGTCAATGGTTTAATGGTCAGATGGTCAATGGTCCATGGTCCAATGTTCCAATGGTCCAATGGTCAATTATCAATGATCCGATGTTCAATGGTCCAATGGTCCAATGCTTTAATGGTCAAATGGTCAATGGTCCATGGTCCAATGGTCCAATGGTCCAATGATCAATGGTTCAATGGTCCAATGGTCCAATGGTCAATGGTCCAATAGTCAATGGTTTAATGGTCCAATGGTCAATGGTTCAACAGTCAACAGTCAACGGTCAATAGTGCGGGATTGGCCCAGGGCAGGAGAGATCAGGGGATCGTGGGAGCTGGTTTCAGCCGGTCACTCCCACCAATGGGAGCTGGTTTCAGCCGGTCACTCTCGCACGCAGGGCGACGAGTGTCTGCAGGACAAGGTGACCGGCGAGGAGGACCAATCACAGCAGGCCAAGCAGCTGCAGCCAATCGCCGAGCAGCTGACCTGCTCCCTGGCCCAGCTGGTCATTGGTGAGTCTGGGGTGGGGGTGGGGGGGAGTGAGAAAGGGGGGAGGGGGAGGGGGAAGGAGAGGCTGAAGGGGGAAGGGGGGAGGGGGAGGAGTGCGGAGGTAGTAGGGGAGGAATGGGGAGGCGAGGGCCGAAGGGCCTGTTGACGTGCTTGTGTCTAAACTGAACTAAACTAAACTAGACTAAACTAAGCTAACTGTTTCCTCCGCCTAGCTTGGTGTTTGACGAGTGAGTCGATCAGCTCTGTTCTTATCGGTGTGTCGGACACAACACAACTACATGAGAACTTGGGCGCCGTCCAGGTGAGTCTACAAAATGTGTAGGAAAGAACTGCAGGCGCTGGTTTAAACCGACGGTGGACACAAGATGCTGGAGTAACTCAGCAGGTCAGGCAGCATCTCGGGAGAGAAGGAACGGGTGACGTTTCGGGTCGAGACCCTTCTTCAGACTGATGAAGGTTACCCGCCCCCTCCCCTGACATCAGTCTGAAGAAGAGTCTCGACCCAAAACGACACCCATTCCTTCTCTCCCGAGATGCTGCCTGAGCCACTGAGTTACCCCAGCATTTTTGTGTCTAACAGGTGAGTCTACCATCGGTCTCACAGGCACGAAGGGTCCTGGCAACAAAGCCCTCGCTTGTCACGTCATCAGGTCAGACGTGATAGAAGCAGAATTAGGCCATTCGGCCCATCAAGTCTACTCCACCATTCAATCACGGCTGATCTATCTCTCCCTCCCAACCCCATTCTCCTGCCTTCTCCCCATAACCCCTGGCACCTGCACTAATCAACAATCTATCTCTGCCTTAAACATATCCACTGACTTGATCTCAACAAACCTGCACCGAAGTGTGGGAGGAAACTAGCACTGGGTGTCCTAGTGCATCAGTCACCGAAAGGAAGCATGCAGGTACAGCAGGCAGTGAAGAAAGCCAATGGAATGTTGGCCTTCATAACAAGAGGAGTTGAGTATAGGAGCAAAGAGGTCCTTCTGCAGTTGTACAGGGCCCTAGTGAGACCGCACCTGGAGTACTGTGTGCAGTTTTGGTCTCCAAATTTGAGGAAGGATATTCTTGCTATTGAGGGCGTGCAGCGTAGGTTTACTAGGTTAATTCCCGGAATGGCGGGACTGTCATATGTTGAAAGACTGGAGCGACTAGGCTTGTATACACTGGAATTTAGAAGGATGAGAGGAGATCTTATCGAAACGTATAAGATTGTTAAGGGGTTGGAAACGTTAGAGGCAGGAAACGTGTTCCCAATGTTGGGGGAGTCCAGAACAAGAGGCCACAGTTTAAGGATAAGGGGTAGGCCATTTAGAACGGAGATGAGGAAAAACTTTTTCAGTCAGAGAGTTGTGAATCTGTGGAATTCTCTGCCTCAGAAGGCAGTGGAGGCCAATTCTCTGAATGCATTCAAGAGAGAGCTAGATAGAGCTCTTAAGGATAGCGGAGTCAGGGGGTATGGGGAGAATGTAGGAACGGGGTACTAATTCAGAATGATCAGCCATGATCACATTGAATGGCGGTGCTGGCTCGAAGGGCCGAATGGCCTCCTCCTTGTCTATTGTCTATTGTTACCCAGAGAAAAACCCACGCAGGTCACGGGGAGAACTTACAAACTCCATACAGACAGCACCCGTGGTCAGGATCGAACCCCGGTCTCTGGCGCTGTGAGGCAGCAGCTCTACCGCTGTGCCACCGTGCCGAACTTTTCTGACTGACTCACAGAAACATAGTAAATAGGTGCAGGAGTCGGCCATTCGGCCCTTTGAGCCAGCACCACCATTCAACATGATCACGGCTGATCATCCTAAATCAGTACCCCGTTCCTGCTTTCTCCCCATATCCCTTGATTCCGTTACCCCAAGAGCTAAATCCAACTCTCTCTTGAAAACATCCAGTGAATTGGCCTCCACTGCCCTCTGTGGCAGAGAATTCCACAGATTCACAACTCTCTGGGTGAAAAATGTTTCTTCATCTCAGTCCTAAATGGCCGACCCCTTATTCTTAAACTGTGTGACCCCTGGTTCTGGACTCCCCCAACATCGGGAACATTTTTCCAGCATCTAGCCTGTCCAATCCTTTAAGAATTTTATTTGTTTCCATAAGATCCTCCTCTCATCCTTCTAAACTCCAGTGAATACAAGCCCAGTCGATCCATTCTTTCATCATATGTCAGTCCCGCCATCCCGGGAATTAACCTGGTGAACCTACGCTGCACTACCTCAATAGCAAGAATGTCCTTCCTCAAACTAGGAGACCAAAACTGCACACAATACTCCAGGTGCGGTCTCACCAGGGCCCTGTACAACTGCAGTAGGACCTCCTTGCTCCTAAACTTGAATCCTCTCGCTACGAAGGCCAACATGCCATGAGCTTTCTTCACTGCCTGCTGCACCTGCATGCTTACTCTCAGTGACTGACGTACAAGGATGTCCAAGGTTGAATCTCCCCTTGTCCCCTTCACTCTGCGCTAATGTGCCTTTGTTCTCGGCCCCGCAGGTCCTCCAGCAGTTGACTCCGGAGATCATCGGTCAGATGGACGCCATTTTGGGAAACAGGCCTTTGGAAAGGAGTGACTCTTTGACCAAGGGAAGGCATGATGGGAAGGGGCCTCCACTGACACCTCAGCCCCAACACTAACTTGGGCGGTCGCGGTGGCGCAGCGGTAAAGTTGCCGCCTTACAGCGAATGCAGCGTCGGACACCCGGGTTCCATCCCGACCACGGGCGCTACCTGTACGGAGTTTGTCCGTTCTCCCCGTGACCTGTGTGGGTTTTCACCAAGATCTTCGGTTTCCTCCCGCGCTCCAAAGACGTGCAGGTTAATTGGCTGGGTAAATGTAAAAATTGTCCCTAATGGGTGTAGGTTGGTGTTAGTGTGCGGGGATCGCTGGTCGGCGCGGACCCGGTGGGCCGAAAGGGCCCGTTTCCGTGCCGTATCTGGGAACTAAAAACTAAAACGAACCCTTCCCTCCATGCCACGCTTTCCACCAACTCTCCTCATCTCCAAACCCTCCTTCACAGTTATCATTGTCACGTTCATGGCAATAACGTGTCCATTCCAAAAAGCAGATATCAGCTTTAAGAAACAGTTGGACAAGTATGTGGATAGGACAGGTTTGGAGAGATATGGGCCAAACGCAGGCATGTGGGACTAGTGTGGATGGGGCATGTTGGCCGGTGTGGGCGAGATGGGCCGAAGGGCCTGTTTCCACACTGGATCACTCTGTGACTCTATGACATATCCTGAGGCAAGTGAAGAGCATTGTTCCAAGTGCTATCCAAACAGACCAGGTAAATAC
The DNA here is from genome assembly GCF_053455715.1 of Rhinoraja longicauda. Lineage (NCBI taxonomy): Eukaryota > Metazoa > Chordata > Chondrichthyes > Rajiformes > Arhynchobatidae > Rhinoraja > Rhinoraja longicauda. The sequence goes on from NC_135986.1 coordinate 11,408,054, forward strand.
CACACAGAAGATGGACACAAAGCGCTGGAGTAACTCAGCGGGTCAGGCAGCTTCTCTGGAGAGAAGGAATGGGTGACGTTTTGGGTCGAGACCCTTCTTCAGACCACATGGATAGGACAGGTTAATAGAGATATGGGCCAAACGCAGGCAAGTGGGACTAGTGGAGATGGGACATGTTGGTCGTTGTGGGCAAGTTGGGCTGAAGGGCCTGTCTCCAGCATTTTAGACAATAGACAATAGACAATAGGTGCAGGAGGAGGCCATTCGGTCCTTCGAGCCAGCACCGCCATTCAATGTGATCATGGCTGATCATTCTCAATCAGTACCCCGTTCCTGCCTTCTCTCCATACCCCCTGACTCCGCTATCCTTAAGAGCTCTATCTAGCTCTCTCTTGAATGCATTCAGAGAATTGGCCTCCACTGCCTTCTGAGGCAGAGAATTCCACAGATTCACAACTCTCTGACTGAAAAAGTTTTTCCTCATCTCAGTTCTAAATGGCCTACCCCTTATTCTTAAATTGTGGCCCCTTGTTCTGGACTCCCCTAAAAAAATTGGGAACATGTTTCCTGCCTCTAACGTGTCCAACCCCTTAATAATCTTATACGTTTCGATAAGATCTCCTCTCATCCTTCTAAATTCCAGTGTATACAAGCCTAGTCGCTCCAGTCTTTCAACATATGATAGTCCCGCCATTCCGGGAATTAACCTAGTAAACCTACGCTGCATTTTGTGTCTACCTTTGATTTAAACCAGCATCTGCAGTTCTTTCCTGCACAAAGTCTGATTAAAGATAGTCTGAGGGCCACCAATGAGGTAGATAGTAGTTCAGCTCTGCTCTCCGGTTGTGGTGGGATGGTTCAGTTGCCTGATAACAGCCGGGAAGAAACTGCCCCTGAATCTGGAGGTGTGTGCGTGTTCACACTTCTGTACCTCTTGCCCAAAATGATTTGTTGATGATTGGATTAACATACGTGCAGTGTAGGTTCACCAGGTTAATTCCCGGAATGGCGAGACTGTCATATGATGAAAGACTGGAGCGACTAGGCTTGTATACACTGGAATTTAGAAGGATGAGAGGGGATCTTATCGAAACGTATAAGATTATTAAGGGGTTGGACACGTTAGAGGCAGGAAACATGTTCCCAATGTTGGGGGAGTCCAGAACCAGGTGCCACAGTTTAAGAATAAGGGGTAGGCCATTTAGAACTGAGATGAGGAAAAACTTTTTCAGTCAGAGAGTTGTAAATCTGTGGAATTCTCTACCTCAGAAGGCAGTAGAGGCCAATTCTCTGAATGCATTCAAGAGAGAACTAGATAGAGCTCTTAAGGATAGCGGAGTCAGGGGGTATGGGGAGAAGGCAGGAACGGGGTACCGATTGAGAATGATCAGCCATGATCACACTGAATGGCGGTGCTGGCTCGAAGGGCCGAATGGCCTCCTCCTGCACCTATTGTCTATTGTCATACGATGAGCATTTGACGGCACTGGGCCTGTACTCACTGGAGCAACTCACTCATTGTGATTTGCTCCACATTCCAGCATCGACAGTCACTTGTATGGTTTAGTTTAGTTTAGTTTAGAGATACAGCGCGGAAACAGGCCCTTCGGCCCACCGGGTCCGCGCCGGCCAGCGATCCCCGCACACTAACACTGTCCTACACACACACACTAGGGGCAATTTACAATTTTACCAAAGCCAATTAACCGACAAATCTGTACAACTTTGGAGTGTGGGAGGAAACCGGAGCACCCGGAGAAAACCTACGCAGGTCATGAGGAGAACGTGCAAACTCCGTACAGACAGCCCCCGTAGTCGGGATCAAACCCGGGTCTCCGGCGCTGTGAGGCAGCAACTCTACCCACTGCGCCTTTTATGTTTGCATTTTTCTGGTTCCTAGTTTTAATGTTATTTGTTTATTGTATATGTGTTTATTAAATATTATCTGTGTGTCAATTCCATTTATAGGTCTGTGTAGCTATAGAGTTTTATTGTACCAAATAACTGCAGATGCTGGTACAAATCGAAGGTATTTATTCACAAAATGCTGGAGTAACTCAGCGGGTCAGGCAGCATCTCAGGAGAGAAGGAATGGGCGACGTTTCTGGTTGACTGAAGAAGGGTCTCGACCCGAAACGTCACCCATTCCTTCTCTCCTGAGATGCTGCCTGACCTGCTGAGTTACTCCAGCATTTTGTGAATAAATACAGAGTTTTATTGATCATTGTCGGTACATATGACAATGAAATACTCTTGTCTCTTGTAGCTCCATTGCACGTTGATATTTCCTGCCTACAATTTAGTTATAATTTAGAGATACGGCACAGCAAGAGGCCTTTCAGCCCAACAATAACGCTCCAAAGAGTGGTAAAAACAGCAGAGAGAATCACCGGCTGCCCACTGCCGTCTATGGAGGATATTATAGACAATAGACAATAGACAATAGGTGCAGGAGGAGGCCATTCGGCCCTTCGAGCCAGCACCGCCATTCAATGTGATCATGGCTGATCATTTTCAATCAGTACCCCGTTCCTGCCTTCTCCCCATACCCCCTGACTCCGCTATCCTTAAGAGCTCTATCTAGCTCTCTCTTGAATGCATTCAGAGACTTGGCCTCCACTGCCTTCTGAGGCAGAGAATTCCACAGATTCACAACTCTCTGACTGAAAAAGTTTTTCATCATCTCAGTTCTAAATGGCCTACCCCTTATTCTACAAACTGTGGCCCCTTGTTCTGGACTCCCTCAACATTTGGGAACATGTTTCCAACCTCTAACGTGTCCAACCCCTTAATAATCTTATACGTTTCGATAAGATCCCCTCTCATCCTTCTAAATTCCAGTGTACACAAGCCTATAGCCAAGAGATATTGCCATCTCACGCCACCTCAGCAGCGCCCAGAACGTCATTAAAGACTCCACACACCCTGGTCATCACCTGTTGCCCACTGGCAGATCAGCCAAAACACGCACCTCCAGACTAAAGCAATCTGCACACTCGATATGAAAAGCTACTGAGTATTCCTCATGCTGCACTCTTCCACGCTGTATCTCACATTTTACCTGACAGAATCAGAATCAGAATTACCTTTATTGTCATCCAAAAAAAACAAGCCGTACAGGGCCCTAGTGAGACCGCACCTGGAGTACTGTGTGCAGTTGTACAGGGCCCTAGTGAGACCGCACCTGGAGTACTGTGTGCAGTTGTACAGGGCCCTAGTGAGACCGCACCTGGAGTACTGTGTGCAGTTTTGGTCTCCAAATTTGAGGAAGGATATTCTTGCTATTGAGGGCGTGCAGCATAGGTTTACTAGGTTAATTCCAGGAATGGCGGGACTGTCATATGTTGAAAGACTGGAGCGACTAGGCTTGTATACACTGGAATTTAGAAGGATGAGAGGGGATCTTATCGAAACGTATAAGATTATTAAGGGGTTGGACAAGTTAGAGGCAGGAAACATGTTCCCAATGTTGGGGGAGTCCAGAACAAGGGGCCACAGTTTAACAATAAGGGGTAGGCCATTTAGAACTGAGATGAGGAAAAACATTTTCAGTGAGAGAATTCTCTGCCTCAGAAGGCAGTGGAGGCCAATTCTCTGAATGCATTCAAGAGAGAGCTAGATAGAGCTCTTAAGGATAGCGGAGTCAGGGGGTATGGGGAGAAGGCAGGAACGGGGTACTGATTGAGAATGCAGCCATGATCACATTGAATGGCGGTGCTGGCTCGAGGGGCCGAATGGCCTCCTCCTGCACCTGCTGTCTATTGCCTATTTTCTAAATCTTTTGGACGAAATTCCGTCACCCACAGTCCAACAATAAGAACAACAAAATAAGTAATAACACACACAATCACAAACCAACACAAAACAAAAATAAGAAACATCCATCACAGTGAGTCTCCTCCAGTCCCCACCTCACTTTGATGGAAGGCCAGAATGTCTTTTCTCTTCCCCTGTCGACTTCCCCCGCAGTCAAGCTGTTGAAGTTGCCACGTCGGGGTGGTCGTGGCTCCCGACATTGAAGCCCCCGCCGGGCGGAGAAAATCCCGCAGCCTATTCCAGCCCGCTCCGGACGGTGAAAGGTCCGCGGCGGGCCGACCCAAGCCCTGCGATTCGGGGCGGGCGAGCACGCTGCCGCTACCGGAGCTCCTGATGTCGGCCCCCACCCAGGGGCCTGCGAGCTTCTGACGTCCACGCGGCCCGCGGCCAAAGCCTCCGAAGGCAGCCAACTCCGCAGAAGGTAAGTCCAGGCCGCCAGGTCCAGGTGTTTGGCCGATGGTAGGCCGCAGCGGGAACGGAGACACCACCCAGAAAACAAAGGGCGCATCTCCGTTCGGAAGAAACAATAGACAATTGACAACAGGTGCAGGAGGAGGCCATTCGGCCCCTCGAGCCAGCACCGCCATTCAATGTGATCATGGCTGATCATTCTCAATCAGTACCCCGTTCCTGCCTTCTCCCCATACCCCCTGACTCCGCTATCCTCAAGAGCTCTATCTAGCTCTCTCTTGAATGCATTCAGAGAATTGGCCTCCGTTGTCTTCTGAGGCAGAGAATTCCACAGATTTACAACTCTCTGACTGAAAAAGTTTTTCCTCATCTCAGTTCTAAATGGCCGACCCCTTATTCTTAAACTGTGGCTACTAAACGTCCACTACGACAGGGACCACGGCAAGCTAAGACAACCAACGAAAACCTGCACTTATGTGGAGGTGTCACAAGCACAACTCACACGTGAACAAACCAACAGCAAGGTCCATCCAGTGAAATTTCTAGGTATATTTTGCATTTGTTTGAAGTGCCCGTTTAAAAAAAAATTGCATGCAATTACCCATCTTTCATTGGAATATGTTGTTTTTGAATAAAGTTGATTTTGTTGATTTGTTTAAAAATAGCTATCGGAATTAATTGAATTTCAAAGTACTTTATCGTGTGTGTGCATGCGTGTGTGCGTACGTGTATGTGTGTTTGTATGTGTGTGCATGCGTGTATGTGTGCATGCATGCCTGCGTGTATGTCTGTGCGTGTACGGTGCGTGCGTGCATGTATGTGTGTGTGTGTGCATGCGTGCGTGCATGTGTATGTGTGTGCGTGCGTTCGTGTATGCGTGCGCCAGTGCATGCATGCATATATGTGTGTGTGTGTGCGTGCGTGCGTGCGTACGTGTGTGTGCGTGCTTGCGTATATGTGTGTGTGCGTGTGTGTGCTTGCGTGCGTGTATGTGTGCGTGTGTGTGCTCTTGCGTGCATGCGTATATGTGTGTGCGTGTGTGGGTGTGTGTGTGTGTGCGCGTGCACATAGCGTTTGCATGTTCTCCCTGTGACTGCGTGGGATTCCTCTGGGTGCTCCAGTTTCCTCTCACGTTCCAAAAATGTGCAGGTTTACAGGTTAATCGTCCCTCTGAAACTTGCCTCCTGGTGTGGGATAACGTAGAACTGGTGTGAACAGGTGTGAACAGGTGATCGTTGGTCGGTATAGTCCTGGTGGGCCGAAGGGCCTGTTTCCAATCTAAACTAAAATAAATTAAATTCCCTATTTGTCCATGTGCAGGTTTAAATGCCTCTCAGATGTTGCTATTGTATCTGCCCCAACACCTCCCCTGCCATTGAAATTAACAACGCACTGAAATTAACAAGGCACTGAAATTGACAAGGCATCGAAATTGACAAGGCATCGAAATTGGCACGGCATTGAAATTGACAAGGCACTAAATTGACAACGCATTGAAATTGACAAGGCATTCAAATTGACAAGGCGTAGAAATTGACAAGGCGTAGAAATTGACAAGGTATTGACATTGACAAGGCATTGATATCACGGTCATCAAATGACACCGTTAACATCCTTATCCACAATACACTCGACACCCCGCGGCGATTAGCATTCACGGAAGGCCCCACAGTCCCCGTGGACACCATGTATGTGTTCCCTCTCCAGGGACATCCGGGCACGGACATGGGCACGGAAGAGGGGCAGTCAGCCTACCTCGGGCACGGCCCACGACTGCCTGCTGCCTGGACCCGTGAATGGCCGGGGGTGGGGGAATGGTGTCTGTTATAGCCCATTGTGCTCTGTAACCGAGTGACGGATTCACTCCGACCACCTGTCTGCTGTCGGGCGCTGTGCTGCCCTTGTGGGCGCGGGCAGAGATCGGGCCTCCTCCATCTTGCCGGACGCAAGCGGCCATCCGAGCATTCCCTGCCCGCCGTTCAACGTTCCCACTCCAACTCGGCAGGGCGGCACGGTGGCGCAGCGGTAGAGTTGCTGCCTTACAGCGAATGCAGCGCCGGAGACCCGGGTTCCATCCCGACTACGGGCGCTGTCTGTACGGAGTTTGTACGTTCTCCCCGTGACCTGGGTGGGTTTTCTCCGAGATCTTCGGTTTCCTCCCGCACTCCAAAGACCAAAGAGGTTTGTAGGTTAATTGATTGGGTAATATGTAAAAATTGTCCCTAGTTGGTGTAGGATAGCGTTAGTGTGCAGGGATCGCAGGGCGGCACGGACTCGGTGGGCCGAAGGGCCTGTTTCCGCACTGTATCTCTAAATCTAAAAAAACTCCTCTGGTCTCGGGATCATTCCCTTCTTGGCCGAGCTCGTCCGCTGGTCCTTGGCTCGAGACGACTTTTCTCCCTGTGACGATCCCCCGCAGACGAGACGTTGTGATGGCGGGGAGACGGGGAGAAGAGGCAGGGCCGAGGGGGGAGGGCAGGTTCTGTGGTGTGATGGTGAGCACTCTGGACTCTGGGTCCAGCGATCCCAGTGGGGATCTGGGTGGGACGTGTCTGCTGTCAGGCGCTGTGCTGCCCTTGCAGAGATCGGGCTTCCTCCCTCTTGGACGGGATGTGGAAGAGATCAGCAACAGGCCCTTCGGCCCACAGTGACTGTGCTAGCATGATGCCGATCAGAACTAATCCAGCTGCCTGCACGTGGTCCATCCCTCCACGGTGGCGCAGCGGGTAGAGCTGCTGCCTCACATGCTTGTATGTGTGTGTGTATGTGTGCGTGCGTGCATGTATGGGTGTGTGTATGTGTGCGTGCGTATGTGCATGTATGTGTGTGTGTGTGTGTGTGCGTGCGTGCGTGCGTACGTGTATGGGTGTGTGTGTGTGTGTGTGTGTGCATGCGTGCGTGCGTACGTGTATGGGTGTGTGTGTGTGTGCGTGTGCATGCGTACATGCGTGTATGTGTATGTGTGTGTGTGCATGCGTGCATGCGTACGTGTATGTGTGTGCATGCCTGCGTGCGTACGTGTATGGGTGTGTGTGTGTGCGTGCGTGTATGTGTGTGCGTGTGTGTGCATGTGTGCATGCGTGCGTGAGCGCATGCGCATGCGTGTATGTGTGTGTGTGCGTGTGCGCGTATGTGCGTGCGTGCGCGTGCGTGCGTGTAGGTGTGCGTGCGTGTATACGTGTATGCGTGTATATGTGTCTGTGCCTGTGCGCGTGTGTGTGAGCGTAGCGTTTGCACGTTCTCCCTGTGACTGCGTGGGATTCCTCAGGGAGCTCCAGTTTCCTCCCACGTTCCAAAAATGTGCAGGTTTGCAGGTTAATCGTCCCTCTGTAACTTGCCTCCTGGTGTGGGATAACGTAGAACTGGTGTGAACAGGTGATCGATGGTCGGCATGGTCTCGGTGGGCCGAAGGGCCTGTTTCCAATCTAAACTAAACTAAATTAAATTCCCTGCCTGTCCATGTGCAGGCTTATCATATCATATACATACAGCCGGAAACAGGCCTTTTCGGCCCTCCAAGTCCGTGCCGCCCAGCGATCCCCGTACATTAACACTATCCTACACCCACTAGGGACAATTTTTAAAAAAACATTTACCCAGCCAATTAACCTACATACCTGTACGTCTTTGGAGTGTTGGAGGAAACCGAAGATCTCGGAGAAAACCCACGCAGGTCACGGGGAGAACGTACAAACTCCTTACAGTGCAGCACCCGTAGTCAGGATCGAACCTGAGTCTCCGGCGCTGCATTCGCTGTAAAGCAGCAACTCTACCGCTGCGCTACCGTGCCGCCCCTTAAATGCCTCTTAGCTGTTGTTACTGTATCTGCCCCACCACCTCCCCTGCCATTGAAATTAACAACGCACTGAAATTAACAAGTCACTGAAATTGACAAGGCATTGAAATTGACATGGCATTGAAATTGACAAGGCCTGGAAATTAACAAGGCATAGAAATTGACAAGATATTGACATAGACAAGGCATTGAAATTGACAAGGTACTGAAATTGACAAGGCATCGAAATTGACAAGGTATTGAAATTGACAAGGCATTGAAATTGACAAGGCATGAAAATTGACAAGACATTGAAATTGACAAGGCATTGAAATTGACAAGGCATTGAAATTGACAAGGCATTGAAATTGACAAGCAATTGTTTCCATTGACTCCACCCTATTAAACGATGTAACAAACAGTCTTTAGTATTTTTAGCTTGCAGTCTTGTGTCGTGTGCATTATTCAAATGTTACATCACTGTCATCGTCAGTCCTCATAAAGGCGCAAGCTTCCGGCGACAATCAGTGGGAGCCATCAGTTGTACAATAGACGATGGTGGTAGCAGAATTAGCTCAGGACACTTCCAGTTTCCAGCCCCGCGATGTGGGTGCTTCTGCTTGCAGTCACACAGATGCATTTTCAGCTGTTTAAAATGATCTTTGTTCCAAGCACCCAACACCCTCTGTGTTAAAAAACTTGTCATGTAAAAATACTTGAAACTTTTGCCTTCACCTGCCCTTTAACACTTGACCTGGCCATTCTGGGAAAAAGAGTCTGCCTCTGCACTCTAGCGGTAGAGTTGCTCACAGCACCAGAGACCCGGGTTCATACAAACATAGAAACACAGAAAATAGGTCTATTCGGCCCTTCGAGCCAGCACTGTCATTTATTGTGATCATGGCTGATCGTCCACAATCAGTAGCCCGTGCCTGCCTTCTCCCCATATCCCTTGATTCCACTAGCCTTTAGAGCTCTATCTAACTCTCTCTTAAATTTATCCAGTGATTTGGCCTCCACTGCCCTCTGTGGCAGAGAATTCCACAAATTCACAACTCTCCGGGTGAAAAAGTTCCTTCTCACCTCAGTTTTCGATCCTGACCACGGGTGCTTGCCCGTAGGGAGTTTGTACGCTCTCCCCGTGACCGCGTGGGCTTTCTCTAGGATAGGTAATAGACAATAGACAATAATCTCTATTTCCGTTTTAGACAATAGACAATAGGTTCAGGAGTAGGCCATTCGGCCCTTCGAGCCAGCACCGCCATTCAATGTGATCATGCTGATCATTCTCAATCAGTACCTCGTTCCTGCCTTCTCCCCATACCCCCTGACTCCGCTATCCTTAAGAGCTCTATTTAGCTCTCTCTTGCATGCATTCAGAGAATTGGCCTCCACTGCCTTCTGAGGCAGAGAATTCCACAGATTCACAACTCTGACTGAAAAAGGGTTTTCCTCATCTCCGTTCTAAATGGCCTACCCCTTATTCTTAAACTGTGTGGCCCCTGGTTCTGGACTCCCCCAACATTGGAAACATGTTTCCTGCCTCTAACGTGTCCAACTCCTTAATAATCTTATACGTTTCGATAAGATCCTCTCTCATTCTTCTAAATTCCAGTGTATACAAGCCTAGTCGCTCCAGTCTTTCAACATATGACAGTCCCGCCATTCCTGGAATTAACCTAGTAAACCTACGCTGCACGCCTTCAATAGCAAGAATATCCTTCCTCAAATTTGGAGACCAAAACTGCACACAGTACTCCAGGGGCGGTCTCACTAGGGCCCTGTACAACTGCAGAAGGACCTCTTTGCTCCTATACTCAACTCCTCTTGTTATGAAGGCCAACATTCCATTGGCTTTCTTCACTGCCTGCTGTACCTGCATGCTTCCTTTCAGTGACTGATGCACTAGGACACCCAGATCTCGTTGTACGTCCCCTTTTCCTAACTTGTTTTCCCCCCACACTCCAAAGACGTGCAGGTTTGTAGGGTAATTGGCTTCGGTTAAAAAATTGTAAAATGTCCCTAAAGTGTGTGTGTGTGGGATAGTGTTAGTATGCCGGGATCGTTGGTCGGCGCGGACCCGGTGGGCCGAAGGGCCTGTTTCCGCGCTGTAGCTGAAAGTAAACTCAACACAACTTAAGGACACTGGCGAGAAGGTGGGGAGGAGATTTATTCGCTGGATGTGGGTGGTGGCGTTACAGGGTCGGGTGTGGGAGCGGAGCGGAGCGGCGGGTAGTTCAGTCGGTGAGTCCTCGGGGAACTGCATTCCAGGGGGGCGGAATAGCGTAGCTCATTCTCACACAGCAGGGGATGAAGACGTCACATTGGCCGGGCACATAGGCCTCGTTTTGGTGGCAGCCATACCTCCTGCACACTCCGCTTCCCCCGTTACACGCTGAAACACAGGAGGCAACAGCGTCGCGTACAGCCGTAGAGCGATACAGTGCGGAAACACACGCCCACACCGCCCAACGTGTCCCAGCTGCACTTGTCCCACCCGTCCGTGCCCCTCCAAACCCGTCCCCTGCCTGCACCCGCGTGGGAGGGAACAGCAGATGCCGTTCAGTCTGAAGAAGGGTCTCGACCCCAAAACGTCACCCAATTCCTTCTCTCCAGAGATGCTGTCTGTCCCGCTGAGTTACTCCAGCATTTTGTGTCCTATCCATGTACCTGTCTAACTGTTTCTTAAACGTTGCGATAGGGGGCGCACGGTGGCGCAGCGGTAGAGTTGCTGCCTTACAGCGAATGCAGCGCCGGAGACTCGGGTTCGATCCTGACTACGGGCGCCGTCTGTACGGAGTTTGTACGTTCTCCCCGTGACCTGCGTGGGTTTTCTCAGAGATCTTCGGTTTCCTCCCAAACTCCAAAAACGTACAGGTATGTAGGTTAAATGACTGGGTAAAATGTTTTAAAAAATTGTTCCTAGTGTGTGTAGGATAGTGTTAGTGTGCGGGGATCGCTGGGCGGCGCGGACTCGGTGGGCCGAAGGGCCTGTTTCCGCGCTGTATCTCTAAATCTAAAAATCTAAAAATCTCCCCTCATCCTCCTGTGCTCCAAGGAATAGAGACCCAGCCTGCTCAACCTCTCCCTGTAGCTCACACCCTCTAGTCCTGGCAACATCCTCGTAAATCTTTTCCTTGCCCTTTCCAGCTTGACATTATCTTTCCTATAACATGGTGCCCAGAACTGAACACAATGCTCTAAATGCGATCTCACCAACATCTTATACAACTGCAGCATGACCTCATAACTACACTCAATACTCTGGCTGATGAAGGCCAAAGTGCCAAAAGCCATTTTGACCACCCGATCTACCAGCGACTCCAACTTCAAGGAACCATGCACCTGCACTCCTCGATCCCTCTGCTCTACAACACTCCCCAGAGCCCGACCATTCACTGTGTAGGTCCTGCCCATGTTAGACTTCGCAAAATGCAACACCTCACATTTCTCTGTGTTAAATTCCTTCAACCATTCCTCAGCCCGCCTGCCCAATCGATCAAGATCCTGCTGTAATCTTTCACAACCATCTTCACGATCTGCAAAACCACCCACTTTTGTATCACCTCTGGTCCTCGATTCAACTACTCTGGGCAAGAGACTCTGTGCGTCTACCCAATCTATTCCTCTCATGATTTTATGCACCTCTATAAGATCACCCCTCATCCTCCTGCGCTCCAAGGAAGTCATGTTACCCATCCTTCTCATGAGACCTATATCATCCAACATGGAACATGGAACGTAGAACACGGTGGCGCAGCGGGTAGAGCTGCTGCCTTACATTGTCAGAGACCCGGGTTCTATCCTGACTACGGGTGCTGTCTGTGCCGAGTTTGTACATTCTCCCCGTGACCTGCGTGGGTTTTCTACAGGTGCCCCGGTTTACCCCCACATTCCAAAGATTTGTAGGTTAATCGGCTTGGTATAAATGTTAAAATTGTCCCTCGTGTAGAATAGTATTAGTGTGTGGACTCGGTGGGCCGAATGGCCTATTTCCGAACTGTATCTCTAAACTAAACTAAACCACGGGCGCCGTCTGTACGGAGTTTGTACGTTCTCCCCGTGACCTGCGTGGGTTTTTCTCCGAGATCTTCGGTTTCCTCCCACACTCCAAAGACGTACAGGCATGTAGGTTAATTGACTGGGTAAAATGTTAAAAAAATTGTCCCTAGTGTGTGTAGGATAGTGTTAGTGTGCGGGGATCGCTGGGCGGTGCGGACCCGGTGGGCCGAAGGGCCTGTTTCCGCGCTGTATTTCTAAACGTAGACCATAGAACATAGAATATAGACAATCGGACATTAGTTTATTTAAGAGATACAGCGCGGAAACGGGCCCTTCGGCCCACCGAGTCCACGCCGACCAGCGATCCCCGCACACTAACATTATCCTACGCACACACTGGGGACAATTTACACTTATGGTAAACCAATGATTCTACAAACCTGCGCGTCTTTGGATTGTGGGAGGAAACTGGAACAACCGGACTCGATGGGCCGAAGGGCCTCTCTCCATGCAGTATCTTTAAACTAAAATTAAACTAAAGTAGTTTAAATGTTGTGATAATCCCTGCCTCAACAACTGCTTCCGGCAGTTCATTCCATACACCCACCGCCCTTTGTGTGAAAGAGTTGCCCCTCAGGTTCATACTAAATCATTCCCCCTCTCACCTTAAACCTGTGTCCTCTGGTTCTTGATTCCCTACTCTGGGTGAAAGACGTTGTGCATTCACTCTGAATATTCCCCTCTTGATTTAGCACACCTTTATAGCCCTTGTCAACTGATTTCCTCTAAAACCCAGGCATTCCAGCCAGGGGAAAGAAGGGAGAGGGGGAGAGAAGAAGCAGGAGAGAAAGGGGAAGAAAGAGAGGAGGAATGAAGACAGAGAGAGAGAGAGAGAGAGAGAGAGAGAGAGAGAGAGAGAGAGAGAGAGAGAGAGAGAGAGAGAGAGAGAGAGAGAGAGAGAGAGAGAGAGAAGGGAGAGAAAGTGGGGAGCATCCTTGCCAGCTGTGTTCACCTGTCACAGGTACGTGACTGAGCCACTGAGACCAACCCGAGACCATCAGCGCCACCATGTGGTCAACACTGAACTGCCAGGAAGAAGCCCCAGACAGCCAGCGCCCCTCCAGTGTCTAAGACTGAGTAGCCGGGGCAAGTCTGAGACACCAGTGCCCCTTCTGGCCTGCGGACAACAAGGGACTGCGCCCACACACACACACCAAGGCAAAGACTTAGCTGCCAGGGTAATCCCGAGGCCACCACCCCCTCCTCTCGATGGCCTGGGTGAGCTGCTGGGACAAGCCTGAGATTGCCACGCCTTCTCACATAGAGTCACAGAGTGATACAGTGTGGAAACAGGCCCTTTGGCCCAACTTGCCCGCGCCGGCCAACAATGTCCCAGCTACACTAGTCCCACCTGCCAGCATTTGGTCCATATCCCTCCAAACCTGTCCAATCCGTCTACCTGCCCAACATTGGTATAGTCCCAGCCTCAACTACCTCCTCCGGCAGCTCATTCCATACACCCAGTGTGAAAAAGTTACCCCTCACATTCCTATTAAATCTTTTCCCCCTTCACCTTGAACCTGTGTCCTCTGGTCCTCGATTCCCCTACTCTGAGCAAGAGATTCTGCACATCTGCCCGATCTATTCCTCCCATGGTTTTTGTACACCTCAATAAGATCACCCCTCATCCTCCTGCGCTCCAAGGAATAGAGATCCAGCCTGCTGAACCTTGCTCATATGTGGCCTGACAGTCAGAGACAGTGCCCCCATGTGGTCCTAGACATTTCTACCACTGTAAATAAAACATGGGGCCTGCGATCGCAGAGCCTGCGTTTGGTTTCGCCGATGTAAAGAAGTTAAGTGTGGGGTTACTGTCTGATATCTCCAATGCCACAATGGAGAATTGTGGATGCAGCCCAGACCATCACACACACCACACAAATACTGAGAATAATGAAAGGCCTGGATAGAGTGGATGTGGAGAGGATGTTTCCACTGGTGGGAGAGTCTAGGACCAGAGGGCACAGCCTCAGAATTAAAGGATGCTTTTTTAGAGAGGAGGTGAGGAGGAACTTCTTTAGTCAGAGTGGTGAATCTGTGGAATTCTTTGCCACAGTGGGCTGTGGAGGCCAAGTCAGCGGATATTTTTTTAAGGCAGAGAAAGACAAGTTCTTGTTTAGAACGGGTGTCAAGGGTTATGGGGAGAAGGCAGGAGAATGGGATTGGGAGGCAGAGATCAGCCGTTATTGAATGGCGGAGTAGACTCGATGGGCCGAATGGCCTGATTCTACTCCAATAACTTGTGAACTTGTCAACCTCCCTTCCACTGACTCCATCTACACCTCACGCTGCCTCGGCAAGGCCAGCAGCATCATCAAGGACCAGTCTCACCCCGGCCACTCCCCTCTCCCATCGGGCAAGAGGTACAGATGTGTGAACACGCACACCTCCAGATTGAGGGACAGTTTCTTCCCGGCTGTTATCAGGCAACTGAAACATCTTCTCACCAACTAGAGAGCAGTGCTGAGCAACTATTTACCTCATTGGAGACCTGTGGACTATCTTTGATCAAACTGTATTGTACTTTATCTTGCACTTAACATTATTCAGTTTTTAGTTTAGTTTAGTTTATTTAGTTCAGCTTAGTTTATTTAGTTTTGTTTAGTTCAGTTTAGTTTATTTAGTTAAGTTTAGTTCAGTTCAGTTTCGGTTGTTTAGTTAAGTTCATTTAGTTTAGTTTAGTTTAGTTTAGTTTAGTTTAGTTTAGTTTAGTTTAGTTTCTCGGCCGCGGGACTTTACATCGCTGGTGCGGCTCGGCCGCGGGCCCTAACATCGCCCAGCTCGGTCACGGGACGTTTCAGCACCCGGTACGGCTCGGCCACGAGGCCTTCCATCGCCCAGCTCGGTCACGGGACGTTTCAGCACCCGGTACGGCTCGGCCGCGGGGCCTTCCATCGCCCGGCTCGGTCACGGGACGTTTCAGTTTAGATTAGTTTGTTTTGTTTAGTTCAGTTTATTTTGTTTAATTCTGTTCAGATTAGTTTTGTTTATTTTGTTTAGTTCAGTCCAGTTCAGTTTAGTTCAGTTTAGTTTAGTTTAGTTTAGTTTAGTTTAGTTTAGTTAGTTTAGTTTAGTTTAGTTTAGTTAAGTTAAGTTAGTTTAGTTTAGTTTAGTTTAGTTTAGTTTAGTTTAGTTTAGTTTAGTTTAGTTTAGTTAGTTTAGTTTAGTTTAGTTTAGTTTAGTTAGTTTAGTTTAGTTTAGTTTAGTTTAGTTTAGTTAGTTTAGTTTAGTTTAGTTTAGTTTAGTTTAGTTTAGTTTAGTTTAGTTTAGTTTAGTTAGTTTAGTTAGTTTAGTTTAGTTTAGTTTAGTTTAGTTTAGTTTAGTTTAGTTTAGTTTAGTTTGTTTAGTTTAGTTTAGTTTAGTTTAGTTTAGTTTAGTTTAGAGATGCAGTGCAGAAACAGGCCCTTCGTCCCACCAAGTCCAAGCTGTCTCTGTCTCTGAAATGGCCATTGGACTGACAACTCTACTGACAGAAGAGAGATTGTGGCACGGTGTCGCGGCGGTAGAGCCGCTGCCACACAGCGTCACAGACCCGGGTTCGATCCCGACTATGGTTGCTGCCTGTACAGAGTGTGTACGTTCTCCCCGTGACCTGCGTGGGTTCTCTCCGGGTGCTCTGGTTTCCTCCCGCACTCCAAAGACGTGCAGGTTTGTTGTTTAATCGTCTCTCTGTAAATTGACCCTTAATGTGATAAAAGTGGGATAACATAGAACGAGGTGTGGACGAGTGATCGATGGTCGGCTTGGGCTCGGTGGGCCGAAGGGCCTGTTTCCATGCTGTATCTCTCCATTGAACTGAAGTAAACTTAACTCTGTCCCGCCCCCCTGACATCAGTCTGAAGAAGGGTCTCAACCCGAAACGTCACCTATTCCTTCTCTCCCGAGATGCTGCCTGACCTGCTGAGTTACTCCAGCATTTTGTGAATATAAACTTAACTAAACTCAGGTGCTGTCTGCACGGAGTTTGCACGTTCTCCCCGTGACCTGCGTGGGTTTTCTCCAGGATCTCCGGTCTCCTCCCACACTCCAAAGACGCAAGGGTTTGTCGGTTAATTGGCTTCGGAAGAAAATTGTAAATTAATTGTCCCTTGTGTTAGTATGTGGGGATCGCTGGTCAACGCGGACCCGGTGGGCCGAAGGGCCTGTTTCCGTGCTATATATATGAAACTAAGCTAAACTAAACTAAAATAACTACTAAACTGCGCTAAACAACGATACTAAGTAAAAATAAACTAAAATAACCTAAATAACTAAACCATACTAAGTTAAACTAAACTAAACTAAACTCGAGTGAACGGGCGGTCGCTGGCCAGTGAAGACCCGGTGGGCCGTGGGGCCTGTTTCCGCACTGTAATCTCTAAAGTAAGTTAAAGTATACTAAACTAAAATAAACAAAATAAACAATTAAACTAAACTAAACTAAACAACAAAACTAAAATAAAATAAATAACTCAACTAAACCAAGCTAAACTAAACTAAACTAAACTCGTGTGAACGGGCAACCGATAGTCAGTGTGCTCGGTGGGCCGAATAGCCTTTTTCTGCGCTGTGTCGCTAAAGTAAACTGAACTAAAATTCAATTCTATTCAATTCAATTCAATTCAATTCAATTCAATTCATTTCAATTCCATTCAATTCAATTCAATTCAATTCAATTAAATAAACAATTAATTTCGTTGTTTAGCTTAGTTTAGTTTAGGTTTAAATTAAATTAAATTAAATTAATTAAATTAAATTAAATTTAAAAAAAAATTAAATTAAATTAAATTAAACTTAATTAAATTAAATTAAATTAAATTTAATTTAATTAAAACCTAAACTAAATTAAGCTAAACAACGAAATTAAATTAAATTAAATAGTTAA
>NC_135986.1:11425481-11510481 GCF_053455715.1 Rhinoraja longicauda
TCTCTCCCTCCCTCTCTCTCCTCCCTCTCTCCCCTCCCTCTCCCTCTCTCTCCCCTCCCTCCCTCCCTCTCCTCTCTCTCTTCCCTCTCTCCCCTCCCTCTCTCCCTCTTTCCTCTACCGCCTGTCACACAAGTGACGGGTGGGTAATGAGGGGGGGGATGGGCACTTTCAGCCTGGGACCATCCACTGACCGGGGTTAAAGTGAAACCTGGGCTGTCTCTGCCGTGAGGAGACGTGTCAGACCGTGGCGCGTCAATGGCTCAACTGGTTAAAACTTTAAAGAGAGCAGTTTACAGCAGAGGACGAGAAGCAAATGCCCAATTACTGTTCAAAGTGCAGCACTCTCTTGCCCGACACGATGACAAATTAAACTAATCACCTCTGCCTGCGACTAATCCGACCATACCCCTCCATTCCCTGCACATCCAGGTGCCCATGATAGTAAGCGTGCAGGTACAGCAGGCAGTGAAGAAAGCTAATGGCCTTCATTGCGAGAGGATTTGAGTTTAGGGGCAAAGAGGTCCTACTGCAGTTGTACAGGGCCCTGTGAGACCGCACCTGGAGTACTGTGTGCAGTTTTGGTCTCCTAATTTGAGGAAGGACGTTCTTGCTATTGGGGCAGTGCAGCGTAGGTTCACCAGGTTAATTCCCGGGATGGCGGGATGGACGTATGATGAAAGAATGGGCTTGTATTCACTGGAATTTAGAAGGATAGAAACATAGAAAATAGGTGCAGGAGTAGGCCATTCGGCCCTTCGAGCCTGCACCGCCATTCAATATGATCATGGCTGATCATCCAGCTCAGTAACCTATACCTGCCTTCTCTCCATACCCCCTGATCCCTTTAGCCACAAGGGCCACATCTAACTCCCTCTTAAATATAGCCAATGAACTGGCCTCAACTACCTTCTGTGGCAGAGAATTCCACAGACTCACCACTCTCTGTGTGAAGAAATTTTTTCTCATCTCGGTCCTAAAAGACTTCCCCCTTATCCTTAAGCTGTGACCCCTGGTTCTGGACTTCCCCAACATCGGGAACAATCTTCCCGCATCTAGCCTCTCCAACCCCTTAAGAATTTTATATGTTTCAATAAGATCCCCCCCTCAGTCTTCTAAATTCCAGCGAGTATAAGCCTAGTCTATCCACTCTTTCTTCATATGAAAGTCCTGCCATCCCAGGGATCAATCTGGTGAACCTTCTCTGTACTCCCTCTAAGGCTACAATGTCTTTCCTCAGATTAGGAGACCAAAACTGTACACAATACTCCAGAGGGGATCTCATAGAAACACATAATATTCTTAAGGGATTGGACAGGTTAGATGCAGGGAGAATGTTCCCGATGTTGGGGGAGTCCAGAACCAGGGGCCACACAATCAAGTCATGTTTATTTGTCACATACACATACACGATGTGCAGTGAAATGAAAGTAGCAATGCCTGCGGATTGTGCAAAAAAAGAATTACAGTTACAGCATATAAATAAAGTTAATACAGTTAATACAGAGAAGGCAAAATTTAGTCCCTGGAGTTATAAAAGTTAACAGTCCTGATGGCTGTGGGAAGAAACTCTGTTCTCATCCTCTCTGTTTTCACAGCGTGACAGCGGAGGCGTTTGCCTGACCGAGGCAGCTGGAACAGTCCGTTGCTGGGGTGGTAGGGGTCCCCCATAATGTTGCTGGCTCTGGATCTGCACCTCCTGATGTATAGGTCACTGCAGGGGGGGCGAGTGTAGTTCCCATGGTGCGTTCAGCCGAACGCACTACTCTCTGCAGGGCCTTCCTGTCCTGGGCAGAGCTGTTCCCAAACCAGATTGTGATGTTGCCGGACAGGATGCTTTCTACAGCCCCAGAGTAGAAGCAATGAAGGATCCTCAGAGACACTCTGAATTTCCTCAGCTGTCTAAGGTGGTAAAGGCGCTGCTTTGCCTTACCCACCAGTGTGGCAATGTGCGTTGCCCCATGTCTGATCCTCTGTGATTTCTAAACACAGTTTAGGAATAAAGGGTTTGGCCATTTAGGACTGAGATGAGGAAAGACTTTTTCACCCAGAGAGTTGTGAATCTGTGGAATTCTCTGCCACAGAGGGGCAGTGGAGGCCAATTCACTGGATGTTTTCAAGAGAGAGCTAGATTTAGCTCTTAGGGCTAACGGAATCAAGGGATATGGGGAGAAAGCAGGAACGGGGTACTGATTTTAGATGATCAGCCATGATCATATTGGGTGGCGGTGCTAGCTCGAAGGGCCGAATGGCCTACTCCTGCACCTATTTTCTATGTTTCTATGTTTCTATCCAAAAAGCCCCTTAAACGTTACTAAGGCATGTGCCTCCACCACCACCCTTGCTAGCCCGTTCCAGGCACTCTCCACCCACTGTGTGAAAAAAACTTGCCCAGCACATCTCCTTTAAACCTTGCCCCTCTAACCTCGAAGCTGTGCCCTCTCGTCCGTGATTGTTCCACTCTGGGATAAAAGGCTGTGACTGTCTACCCTATCTATGCCTCTCATAGTTTTATACACTTCTGCCAGGTCTCCTTTCAACCTCTGGCACTCCAGAGAAAACATTCCACGTCTGTCCAACCTCTCACTGAGGCTAACATTGAATCATTAACCATCCTTTGTTACTGAGTGTGGTGTTCAGACCTTGGACTCCCATCTCTGGAACCCACTGAACATGGACACTGTGTCGCGGAGCATGGCTAGCACTGGTATAGCTGTGTGTGTGTGTGTGTGTGTGTGTGTGTGTGCGCGTGTGTGTGTGTGTGTGTGTGCGCGGGTGTATGTGTGTGTGGTGTGTCTGTGTGCACGTGTGTGCGGGTGCGCGTGTGTGTGTGTGCGTGTGTGTGTGTGTGTGTGGTGTGTGTGTGCACGTGTGTGTGTGTGTGTGTGTGGGTGCGCGTGTGTGCGTGTGTGTGTGCGTGTGTGTGTGTGTGTGTGTGTGGTGTGTGTGTGGTGTGTGTGTGCACGTGTGTGTGTGTGTGTGTGTGTTAATCGTAGACCGTCCAGCCGTCTATGGTAGACAATAGACAACAGGTGCAGGAGGAGGCCATTCGGCCCTTCGAGCCAGCACCGCCATTCAATATGATCATGGCTGATCATTCTCAATCAGTACCCCCGTTCCTGCCTTCTCCCCATACCCCCTGACTCCGCTATCCTTAAGAGCTCTATCTAGCTCTCTCTTGAATGCATTCAGAGAATTGGCCTCCACTGGGCCGAACTAAACAAAACTACATTAAACTGAACTACTCTGAATTAAACTAAACTACATTAAACTAAACCAAACTAAACTAAACTAAACTGAAACACTAAACCATACCAAATTACATGAAACTACATCAAAATAAACTAAATTCCACAACTAATTTACACTAAAACTAATCTAAAATCAACTACAATAACTAAACTAATCTAAACTACACTACGCAAGCGGCCATCCGGGCGTTCCCCGCCCGCCGCTCAACGTTCCCGCTCCAACTCCACGGGTCTCGGGATCATTCCCTTCTTGGCCGAGCTCGTCCGCTGGTCCTCGGCTCGAGACGACCTTTCTCCCGGTGACGATCCCCTGCAGACGAGACGTTGTGATGGCGGAGAGACGGAGAGAAGTGGCAGGGCCGAGGGGAGAGTGCAGGCTCCGTGGTGTAATGGTGAGCACTCTGGACTCTGGGCCCAGCGATCCCAGTTCGAATCTCGGTGGAGCCTCAATGTTTGCTGAGATTACTGTTGACAAATTTAATGCACACAGGTTGAAAAACATTCATTCTGGCAGCATGGAGATAAGTTTAGTTTAGTTTAGTTTAGTTTAGTTTAGATTAGTTTACATTAGTATTGCTTAGTTTAGTTTAGTTTAACCAGTTTAGATTAGTTTAGTTTAGTTTAGTTTAAGGGAATCGAGGACCAGAGGACACAGGTTAAGGTGAGGAGGGAAATATTGAGGCCTGTTTCCACACTGAATCACTCTGCAGTAATTCTCTCTAATTCCATGACAGGCCCGTCACCATTTAGGTCACAGAAGCCCCAGCCCGTAACCATGACCTCTTCACCCGGAGAGTTGTGAATCTGTGGAATTCTCTGCCACAGAAGACAATAAACAATAGACAATAGGTGCAGGAGGAGGCCATTCGGCCCTTCGAGCCAATACCACCATTCAATGTGATCATGGCTGATCATTCCTCAATCAGTACCCCGTTCCTGCTTTCTCCCCATACCCCCTGACTCCGCTATCCTTAATAGCTCTATCTAGTTCTCTCTTGAATGCATTCAGAGAATTGGCCTCCGCTGCTTCTGAGGCAGAGAATTCCACAGATTTACAACTCTGCTGACTTGGCCCTGTGAAAGGCTGGCTGAGTTTATTAGAGTCACAGAGTGATACAGTGTGGGAAACAGGCCCCTCGGCCCAACTTGCCCACACCGACCAGCATGCCCCAGCTACACTAGTCCCACCTGCCCGCGTTTGGTCCATATCCCTCCAAACCTGTCCTATCCTTGTACCTGTCTAAATGATTCTTAAACGTTGGGATAGTCCCTGCCTCAACTACCTCCTCCGGCAGCTCGTTCCATACACCCACCACCCTCTGTGTGAAAAACGTACCCCTTAAGATTCCTATAAAATATTTTCCCTTTCACCTTAAACTCATGTCCTCTGGTCCTCGATTCCCCTACTCTGGGCAAGAGACTCTGTGCGTCTACCCGATCTATTCCCTCATGATTTTGTGCACCTCTGCAAGATCGCCCCTCATCCTATTTAGTTTAGAGATACCCAAACTATTGACCTCCACCTGTAACGCTGAGCTCAGCTCTTCAATGGACAAGGCCTCCACTTCATTGACTGCTGATTCAGCAAATATTGAGGCTCCACCGAGATTCGAACTCAGATCGCTGGATTCAAAGTCCAGAGTGCTCACCATTACACCATGGAACCTGCACTCCCTCCCCTCAGGCAAGTCACTTTAATCTTTAGAGATACAGCGCGGAAACAGGCCCTTCGGCCCACCGAGTCCGCGCCGACCAGCGTGCACTAACACTATCCCTACACACACCAGGGACAATTTATAATTTTTACTGAAGCCAATTAACCTACAAACCTGCGCGTCTTTAGAGTTTGAGAAGCAGGGCTTGCCAACTATCTCGCTCCCAAATACGGGACAAGGTGACGTCACCGCCCCGCGCCCCACGTGACCTCACCCAGCCTGCGGCCACGTGCTCCGCTCCACCAATGGCGGCCGCCCGGGCCGGGAGGCGGGTTGCCACGCAACCTCCGATAAGCGAACAAACTCGGCCCCGCTCCCCAAACACACTCCGTGAGCCTACAGTGTCCGGGCTACAGCGGCCCCCGGAATCGAGGACCAGAGGACATGGGTTCAAGGTGAAGGGGAAAAGATTTAATAGGAATCCGAGGGGTAACTTTTTCACACAGAGGGTGGTGGGTGTATGGAACGAGCTGCCGGAGGAGGTAGTTGAGACAGGGGACTATCCCAACATTTAAGAAACAATTAGACAGGTACATGGATAGGACATGTTTGGAGGGATATGGGCCAAGCGCAGGCAGGTGGGACCAGTGTAGGTATGTACCTGTAAGACGTACAGGTATGTAGGTTAATTGGCTGGGTAAATGTAAAAAATGTCCCTAGTGGGTGTAGGATAGTGTTAATGTACGGGGATCGCTGGGCGCACGGACTTGGAGGGCCGAAAAGGCCTGTTTCCGGCTCTATATATATGATATGATATGATGTTGGCCAGTGTGGGCATGTTGGGCCGAAGGGCTTGTTTCCACCAAAGATACTAGAGGAGCAAGATGAACCACTCCGTCCAAATCGCCTATACTGAAATGTCCACCTCAGTGGCAGCAGCTTCCCTGGTGGTCTAGTGATTAGGATTCGGCACTCTCACTGCCGCGGCCCGGGTTCGATTCCCGGTCAGGGAACGGCAGGTTTTGGTCCCACTGCTTTGCTGCCCTTCCGAGTGCGACCATTTTGACTTTCTAACCTTGCGTGCGTGATGGGATCTCAGTTCCTGGTGAAAACGATTAAACATGTTTTAAAGGACTTCAAAGTAAAGGTTGTTTTGAGCTTCGAATTGTTCTCAGCTGTGTCCGATCCTTGTATTCAGATGGGAGACAGACACAAAATGCTGGAGTAACTCAGCGGGTCAGGCAGCATCTCCGGAGGGAAGGAATGGGCGACGTTTCGGGTCGAGACCCTTCTTCAGACTGAGAGTCAGGGGAAAGGGAAACGAGAGATACAGACGGTGATGTAGTGGGATATAGAACACACTAGACCATAAGGACCCGTTGTACCCAAACCTCTCCTGTATTGGAGTAGCACCCTCTCCTCCCCCTTCCCCTCCCCCTTGCCCTCCCCCTCCACCCTCCCCCTCCCCTCCACTCCATCCCCCTCAACCCCCCTTGCCCTCCCACCCTCCCCCTTCCCCTCCCCTTCCCCTCCCCCTTCCCCCTCCCCCTTGCCCTCCCCCTCCCCCTCCACTCCATCCCCCTCAACCCCCTTGCCCTCCCACCCTCCCCCTTCCCCTCCCCCTTCCCCTCCCCCTTGCCCTCCCCCTCCACCCTCCCCCTCCCCTCCACTCCATCCCCCTCAACCCCCTTTGCCCTCCCACCCTCCCCCCTCTCCTCCCCCTTCCCCTCCCCCTTGCCCTCCCCTCCACCCTCCCCCTCCCCTCCACTCCATCCCCCCTCAACCCCCCTTGCCCTCCCACCCTCCCCCTTCCCCTCCCCCTCCCCCTTCCCCTCCCCCTTCCCCTCCCCCTTGCCCTCCCCCTCCACCCTCCCCCTCCCCTCCACTCCATCCCCCTCAACCCCCCTTGCCCTCCCACCCTCCCCTTCCCCTCCCCCTTCCCCTCCCCCTTCCCCTCCCCCTTCCCCTCCCCCTTCCCCTCCCCCTTCCCCTCCCCCTTCCCCTCCCCTTCCCCTCCCCCTTGCCCTCTCCCCCTCCACCCTCCCCCTCCCCTCCACTCCATCCCCCTCAACCCCCCTTGCCCTCCACCCTCCCCCTTCCCCTCCCCCTCCCCCTTCCCCCTCCCCCTTCCCCCTCCCCCTTCCCCTCCCCCTTCCCCTCCCCCTTCCCCTCCCCCTTCCCCCTCCCCCTTCCCCTCCCCCTTCCCCTCCCCCTTGCCCTCCCCTCCACCCTCCCCCTCCCCTCCACTCCATCCCCCTCAACCCCCCCCCCTTGCCCTCCCCACCCTCCCAGATAGATTGAAACTTTAAAATGTGAATAACTTTAAAAATATAACACCGATTTCAATGAAACGTCTTCCATTAGCACCAAAGGGACGACGGTGTGTAAGGTGGGGCCTAGAATTGCCACGCTATCGTGCACCGTTTTGGCTGTAGTTCAGGAACAAACAGACAAACAAACGAGAGTTTTTCGTATATAGACGAATTAAAGATATGCAAAAATAGTAACGATGATAAAGGAAACATTGTTGGCTGTTTGCTGGGTGAGAACGAGAAGCTGGTGTGACTTGGGTGGGAGAGGGATGGAGTGAGAGGGAATACAGGGGCTACCTGTAGTGGCCTGTTTCCTTTATCATCGTTACTTTTTTACATATCTTTCATCCATTGTTCTTTACCTCCCGACATCATCGTCTGTATCTCTCGTTTCTCTAATCCCTAATCAGTCTGAAGATGGGTCTCGAGCCGAAACGTCTCCCATTCCTTCTCTCCAGAGATGCTGCCTGTTCCTGAGTTACCATGGCATTATGTTTGTCTCTTGCCGATCTCTGCGCACTGGGGTAAACAAACAAACACTTTGTGGATCGGTTGTCCTGAGCTACCGGCTGCCATTTTGACTCCCCTTCCTCCCTCCTCACCGACCTGTTTGCCTGTGGCCTCCTCCACTGTCAGCAGGCCCATCACCAGCACAAAGTGGGGCGTAAAGTGTACAATTGACCCTAGTGTGTGTAGGATCGTGTTAGTTTGCGGGGATCGCTGGTCGGCGAGGCCTAGGTGGGCCGAAGGGCCTGTTTCCGCGCTGAATCTCTAAACTGAACTAAAAAAATCTATCTCTCCCTCTCAATCCCACTCTCCTGCCTTCTCACCATAATCCCGACTACGGGTGCTGTCTGTACGGAGTTTGTACGTTCTCCCCGTGACCTGCGTGGGTTTTCTCCAAGATCTTCGGTTTCATCCCACACTTCAAACACGTGCAGGTTTGTAGGTTAATTGGCTTGGTAAATGTGGAAAATGTCCCCATTGTGTGTAGGATAGTGTTAGTGTGTGGGGATCGCTGGTCGGCGCGGACCCGGTGGGCAGAAGGGGCCTGTTTCCCGCGCTGTATCTCCAAACTAAACTAAACTGAGAGCAGGCCCCTCAGCCCACAAGGCCCGGGCCAAACATGATCACTTGTTGACCTGCACATGATCTTGCCCCAACATTGCTGCCGACCCTTATAGCGACCCAAAGGCCTTTAAAATGCCACTAACCTTCCTGCTTCAATACCCACCTGGCAGCACGTACCAACCCCTCACCGCCTTCTGTATAAGAACAGAGATGCTGCCCGACCCGCTGAGCCACTCCAGCACTTTGTGTCACTCTGTTAATCTGCCTATTGTAGCGACCATAGAGAATGGTCCAGGTCGTCGAACCCTCGGATTGGCCAGCGAGGTCACGTGGGAACGCGACCGTGGGGATTGGTCCAGGGAGCGACATCGCGGATTGGCCAGCGATGTCAGGTGCGCGTTTGGCGCCCGTTTTAGTCAGTTCGGCGAAGTCTTCAAGGAAGACAGTAAGTTTGTATTGGTTGTCCTGTACCTTGTTGTTTATCTCTGTATTCGTGTATTGCGGCTGCAATAAACTTCGTCTACAACCAACAAGTTTCGGACTCGCCATATTGGTGACCCCGACGTGATCTGGACGATCACCGACTGAGCAGGAACCCGACGCCTCGTTGACGATGACCGAGCAGGGCACACCGGAGTCAAGCGCGGCAGGCGTTCATCTTCCGTTATTTTGGACGTACGCACCGCAAGCTTGGTTTATCCACGCCGAGGCTCAATTCCATATAAAGAAGGTGTCGGACGAGTCTACGAAGTACTTCTACCTCGTCAGCGCGCTATCGCCGGACACAACCAAGCGCGTGATGCGGTTCATCGTAAATTCACCTGCGGAAGACAAATACGAGGCCATGAAGAAGGTATTACTACGAACCTTCGGGTTGAATAAGCATGGTGGTGCGGCAAAACTTCTGCACCTACCGGAGCTTGGAGACCAACTGCCTTCCGTCCTCATGGCCGAAATGATGATGCTAGCCGGTGAGCACACGGATTGCCCGATGTTTGAACAGGCATTCCGCGAGAAACTTCCCGAGGATGTCCGACTGCTGCTTACGGATTGTTCTTTTAAGGACCCCGAAGCATTTACAGCGAAAGCGGACGCGCTCATAGCGGCAAAAAACAAGGCAAGTGGTTCAATCAACAAAGTCTCGACATCGGTGGCCACGCCACAGCGACGGCAAGATGGCGCCACGTCTCCCGCCAATTCTCCGAAAGCCCGCCAAAAAGATCCGCACAAGCGCGGCTGGTGCTATTATCACCTACGATGGGGTAACGAATCCCGCAACTGTCGTTTGCCTTGTACCTTCGCGGGAAATGCCTCGGCCGATCGTACATAGGGGCAGTTACGATTGGCCAGAACCGGCGCCTCTATGTCCATGATCGATTCACGGACACAGAATTTTTGGTAGACACGGGAGCCATCGTCAGCATAGTGCCGCCGACCGACCTCGAAACCAGATCGGGTAAGACAGGTCCCACCCTCATCGCGGTTAATGGCAGCCCAATTCGCACTTTCGGTACACGGAAGATGTCCCTTGTGTTAGGCCTCCGCACGTACGAATGGCCATTCATCATAGCAGACGTCAAACAAGCGATCCTGGGCGCAGATTTTCTCTGGGCTTTTTCACTGGTTCCTGATGTCCGCGGTAACGACCTCCGATCCTCTGCCGAAGATGAGCCCGTCGCTCCGACAATCGCCTCCTCACCCAGCCCTACTGTCCAGGCCGTCGTCGCAGCCCCCGACTCGTATGCTGCGATTCTGGCAGAGTTCCCAGAGCTGCTCGTCCAACGTTTTGACGCACCTTCGGCTAAACACGGTGTGGTCCATCACATCCGCACCGAAGGCCCTCCCGTTTTCGCTCGGGCCAGGAGACTACCGCCAGACAAACTGGTGGTGGCAAGGGCGGAGTTCAGGAAGATGGAGGAAATGGGAATTGTCCGTCAGTCTGACAGCCCGTGGGCCTCGCCGTTACACATGGTCTCCAAGGCATCTGGGGGGTGGAGGCCATGTGGCGATTATCGGCGTCTCAATGCTGTCACCACGGCTGATCGCTACCCCATACCGCACATACAGGACTTTTCATCTGGGCTGGAAGGAGCGGTGGTGTTTTCCAAAATCGATTTGGTGCGAGGATACCATCAGATTCCGGTGCGACCGGAGGACATACAAAAAACTGCAACTATTACTCCGTTCGGGTTGTTTGAATGGTTGCGTATGCCTTTCGGTTTAAAGAACGCGGCACAGGCTTTCCAGCGACTGATGGACCGCGTGGGCCGGGGTTTACCCTTTTTGTTTATTTATTTAGACGACATCCTGGTCGCCAGCCCCTCAGTGCAGGAACACCAGGCCCATTTGCGGATCGTGTTCCAGCGGCTCCAAGACCACGGGCTCATTATCCAACCCTCCAAATGTCAATTCGGCCTGCCTGCCCTCGATTTTCTAGGGCACAGAATTACTCCTGCCGTGAGTTATTTTTAAAAATATGGTCTCCATTTATTGAATTTTTAGAAAAGTAAATGGGCTTGGCACAGGACTAAAATTAAAAAAAAATTTAAATAAAAAGTTGAAACTTGAGTTGGGGGTTGGATGTACAGCTGTGGTTTTTGTCTCCCGGATCTACCCCCGTTAATTTTTATTGTTAGATCCTTTTTTCTTTTTTTTTTTAACCCTCTTACTCTCTTTCTCCCCAAGTTTATAGTTTTATATTTTTATTTTTACTTTCTCTCTTTAAAAATTTAAAAATTGAAGCTATGTAAGAACTTTGTAACAAATGTGTTTTTTCTTATTTCGATTTGTACATATGCTTTTCAAAAATAAAAAAAATAAAAAAATAAAAAAGAATTACTCCTGCCGGCGCCGCCCCTTTGCCCGAGAAGGTGGAGGCTATCCGGGCTTTTCCCAGGCCCACCACAGTAAAAGGGCTGCAGGAGTTCGTCGGTATGGTTAATTTCTACCATACATTCGTTCCGGCAGCGGCGCGAGTCCTGCGCCCGCTTTTCCAATGCCTTGCAGGGAATCCGGTAGAGTTGTTGTGGTCCCCAGCCGCAGAGTCGGCTTTTACGGCAGCTAAGGCAGCCTTGGCAGACGCCACCATGTTGGTCCATCCGAGCCCCTCCGCCCCCACGGCCCTGACGGTTGACGCCTCTGACGTGGCGGTGGGCGGGGTTCTGGAGCAGCAGGTCGGTGGCCGTTGGCAGCCTTTAGCGTTTTTCAGCCGGCAACTAAATTCGGCCGAGCTGAAATATAGCGCATTTGACCGAGAGCTTCTGGCTCTCTATTTAGCTGTCCGTCATTTCAGGTATTTCCTCGAGGGCCGCCCATTTGTGGCATTTACGGACCACAAGCCATTAACATTTGCTTTTTTGAAATTGTCTGACCCATGGTCGGCCCGCCAGCAGCGGCACCTGACTGCTATCTCCGAATTTACCACAGATGTCCGTCATGTCGCGGGTAGGCTTAATGCCGTTGCTGACGCCCTGTCTAGACCTGCTTTTCCCCCTATTTCGGCGGTGGACTGCGAAGTGGATCCCCAGGAGCTCGCGGAGGCACAGCTCCTGGCGGATACCGTTTCGACGTACCAGTCCACCACTTCGGGATTGAAGTTGGCCCAGGTAGCTTGTGGGTCGGAGGGCACGAAAGTCTGGTGCGATGTTTCTCTTCCTCGTCCCAGGCCGGTAGTACCGCCCTCCCTTCAGCGCCGGGTTTTCGATGCCATTCATGGGCTGGCGCACCCGTCCATCCGCTCCACCTCTGCCTTGGTAGCAGCGAGGTTTGTCTGGCATGGCCTGCGGAAACAGGTAGCGGGGTGGGCACGTTCCTGCGTGCCCTGTCAGACCGCTAAAGTCCAGCGCCACGTCCAGCCCCCCGTACAGGATTTCGAGGTCCCGGCTTGTCGTTTTTTCCACATCCACGTGGATTTGGTCGGGCCTTTGCCTTCCTCCCGGGGCTACACCCACCTCCTCACGGTGGTGGATCGGTTCACCCGGTGGCCAGAGGCTTTCCCATTGTTTGATATCTCGTCAGCGTCTTGTGCTAGGACTTTGGCCCTTCATTGGGTAGCTCGTTTCGGGGTCCCGGCAGTTATTACAACTGACAGAGGGCCACAGTTCACTTCGTCCCTCTGGGCCGCGCTGGCGGAACTGTACGGGTCCAAGTTACAACCCCCCGTGCCGGTAGTTCCTCCAGAACCTCTCGTTCCGGCTGTTCCTCCAAGTCCGGAACCTCCGGCTCCTGTGGTTCAGGCTGTCCCTCTCCGTACTCGTTATGGTCGCGAAATCCGGCTCCCTGCTAGGTTCCGCACCTCGGGTTCTGGGGGGGGTCATGTAGCGACCATAGAGAATGGTCCAGGTCGTCGAACCCTTGGATTGGCCAGCGAGGTCACGTGGGAACGCGACCGTGGGGATTGGTCCAGGGAGCGACATCGCGGATTGGCCAGCGATGTCAGGTGCGCGTTTGGCGCCCGTTTTAGTCAGTTCGGCGAAGTCTTCAAGGAAGACAGTAAGTTTGTATTGGTTGTCCTTTACCTTGTTGTTTAACTCTGTATTCGTGTATTGCGGCTGCAATAAACTTCGTCTACAACCAACAAGTTTCGGACTCGCCATACTATCAACCCTAGGGTTGCCAACTGTCCCGTATTAGCCGGGACATCCCGTATATTGGGCTAAATTGATTTGTCCCATACGGGACCGCCCTTGTCCCGTACTAGGCCCGGGGGCCGCTGTAGGCCTGGACACTGTAGGCCTGGACACTGTAGGCCCAGAGAGTGTAGACCCGGACACTGTAGGCCCGGACACAGTAGGCCTGGAGAGTGTAGACCCGGACACTGTAGGCTCGGACACTATAGGCCCGGACACTGTACGCCCAGATAGTGTAGACCCGGACACTGTAGGTCTGGACACAGTAGGCCCGGACACTGTAGGTCTCGACACAGTAGGCCCGAACAGTGTAGGCTCGAACACTGTAGGTCCGGACAGTGTAGGCCCAGACAGTGTAGGCCCGGACAGTGTAGGCCCGGACAGTGTAGGCCCGGACATGGCAGGCCCGCACACTGTAGGCCCGGACACCGTAGGCCCAGACACCGTAGGCCCGGACACTGTAGGCCTGGACACTGTAGACCCGGACACTGTAGGCCCGGACACTGTAGGCTGGACACTGTAGGCCCGGACACTGTAGTCCCAGAAACTGTAGGCCCGGACTCTGTAGGCCCGGAGGCTCGGGCGCCGCCTAACAGAGGTTGAATGGCGGCCGCCATTTGTAGTGCGGGAGAACGTGGCCGCTGGCTGGGTGAGGTCACGTGGGGCGCGGGGCGGTGACGTCACCTTTTGTCCCTTATTTCGGAGTGAGATAGTTGGCAACCCCTACCTCTCTCCCATCTTTCTTCCCCTTCCTCCCTCCCTCCCTCCCCCAAGACTCAATCTGAAGAAGGGTCCCCAGCCCAAGACGTCACCGATCCACGTTCTCCAGAGATGCTGCCTGACCCGCTGAGTTACTCCAGCGCTTTGTGTCACTCTGTTACTTTGACCTCTTCTGATTTCAGCATAAAAGTCTGGTTAAGGTCCATTCATTTGAAGACAAAAGTGCAATGTCCTCACTGCATTTATTTCAAGAGGGCTTGTGTACAACAACAGGGATGTAATGCTGAGGCTCTATAAGGCGCTGGTAAGGCCGCATTTGGAACATTGTGAGCAATTCTGGGCCCCATATCTGAGGAAGGATGTGCTGGCTCTGGCGAGGGTCCAGAGGAGGTTTACAAGAACGATCCCAGGAATGAGTGGGTTAACCTATGATGAGCGTTTGTGGGCACTGGGCCTGTACTCGCTGGAGTTTAGAAGAACGAGGGAGGAACCTCATTTGAAACGTACAGAATAGTGAGCGGCCTGGATAGAGTGGATGTGGAGAGGATGTTTCCACTAGTGGGAGAGTCTAGGACTAGAGGTCACAGCCTCAGAATTAAAGGACGTTCTTTTAGGAAGGAGATGAGGAGGAATTTCTGTGGAATCTGTGAAATTCTTTGCCACAGAAGGCTGTGGAGGCCACAAGTCAGTGGATATCTTTAAGGCAGAGATAAATAGATTCTTGATTAGGCAGGAGAATGGGGTTGGGAGGGAGAGATAGATCAGCCGTGATTGAATGGCGGAGTAGATTTGATGGGCCGAATGGCCTAATTCTACTCCTGTCACGTGTGGCCTCACGTCCTTCATACCATTGTGTTGTGAGCTACCCAAGCACAAAATTAGGTGCTTGCAATAGATAATGAGGTTCCACCGAGATTCGAACTCGGATCGCTGGATTCAGAGTCCAGAGTGCTCACCATTACACCACGGAACCCACAGCCAATGGTGACCGCTTCCCCTGCTCCACTCCTGTACACTGGGCCTGAGATGACCACAAACTTGCCAACGTACGTCGGTGAGGCCGCAACTGGCAGCACGTACCAACCCCTCACCGCCTTCTGTATAAGAACAGAGATGCTGCCCGACCCGCTGAGCCACTCCAGCACTTTGTGTCACTCTGTTAATCTGCCTATCGACCCTAGGGTTGCCAACTGTCCCGTATTAGCCGGGGCATCCCGTATATTGGGCTAAATTGGTTTGTCCCGTACGGGACCGCCCTTGTCCCGTACTAGGCCGGGGGGGCGCTGTAGGCCTGGACACTATAGGCCCGGACACTGTAGGCCCGGACACTGTAGACCCGGACATTGTAGACCCAGAGAGTGTAGGCCCGGATACTGTAGGCCCGGACACTGTAGGTCCGGACAGTGTAGGCCCGGACACTGTAGGCCCGGACACTGTACGCCCGGACACTGTAGGTCTGGACAGTGTAGGCCCGGACACAGTAGGCCCGGAAAAGTGTAGACCCGGACACTGTAGGTCTGGACACAGTAGGCCCATGTAGCCCGGACAGTGTAGGCCCGGACAGTGTAGGCCCGGACACTGTAGGCCCGGACACTGTAGGCCCGGACACTGTACGCACGGACACTGTAGGCCCGGGCGCCGCCTAACAGAGGTTGCCTGACAACCCGCCTCCCGGCCTGGGCGGCTGCCATTGGTGGAGCGGGAGCACGTGGCCGCTGGCTGGGTGAGGTCACGTGGGACACGGGCGGTGACGTCACCTTTTGTCCCTTATTTGGGAGTGAGATAGTTGGCAACACCTACCTCTCTCCCATCTTTTTCCCCTTCCTCCCTCCCTCACTCCACCCCGAATCAATCTGAAGAAGGGTCCCCAGACCGAGACGTCACCGATCCACGTTCTCCAGAGATGCTGCGTGACCCGCTGAGTTACTCCAGCGCTTTGTGTCACTCTGTTACTTTGACCTCTTCTGATTTCAGCATAAAAGTCTGGTTAAGGTCCATTCATTTGAAGACAAAAGTGGAATGTCCTCACTGCATTTATTTCAAGAGAGCTTGTGTACAACAACAGGGATGTAATGCTGAGGCTCTATAAGGCGCTGGTAAGGACGCATTTGGAACATTGTGAGCAATTTTGGGCCCCATATCTGAGGAAGGATGTGCTGGTTCTGGAGAGGGTCCAGAGGAGGTTTACAAGAACCATCCCAGGAATGAGTGGGTTAACCTATGATGAGCGTTTGTCGGCAGTGGGCCTGTACTCGCTGGAGTTTGGAAGAACGAGGGAGGAACCTCATTTGAAACATACAGAATAGTGAGCGGCCTGGATAGAGTGGAAGTGGAGAGGATGTTTCCATTAGTGGGAGAGTCTAGGACTAGAGGGCACAGCCTCAGAATTAAAGGACGTTCTTTTTGGAAGGAGATGAGGAGGAATTTCTGTGGAATTCTTTGCCACAGACGGCTGTGGAGGCCACAAGTCAGTGGATATTTTTAAGGCAGAGATAGATAGATTCTTGATTAGTGCGGGTGTCAGGGGTTATGGGTAGAAGGCAGGAGAATGGGGTTGGGAGGGAGAGATAGATCAGCCGTGATTGAATGGCGGAGTAGATTTGATGGGCCGAATGGCCTAATTCTACTCCTATCACGTGTGGCCTCACGTCCTTCATACCATTGTGTTGTGAGCTAACCAAGCAGAAAATTAGTTGCTTGCAATAGATAATGAGGTTCCACCGAGATTCGAACTCGGATCGCTGGATTCAGAGTCCAGAGTGCTCACCATTACACCACGGAACCCACAGCCAATGGTGACCTCTTCCCCTGCCCCACTCCTGTACACTGGGCCT
This sequence comes from Rhinoraja longicauda, assembly GCF_053455715.1. NCBI lineage: Eukaryota > Metazoa > Chordata > Chondrichthyes > Rajiformes > Arhynchobatidae > Rhinoraja > Rhinoraja longicauda. The sequence continues at coordinate 11,441,950 of NC_135986.1, forward strand.
GAGATGACCACAAACTTGCCAACGTACGTCGGTGAGGCCGCAACTGGCAGCACGTACCAACCCCTCACCGCCTTCTGTATAAGAACAGAGATGCTGCCCGACCCGCTGAGCCACTCCAGCACTTTGTGTCACTCTGTTAATCTGCCTATCGACCCTAGGGTTGCCAACTGTCCCGTATTAGCCGGGGCATCCCGTATATTGGGCTAAATTGGTTTGTCCCGTACGGGACCGCCCTTGTCCCATACTAGGCCGGGGGGGCGCTGTAGGCCTGGACACTATAGGCCCGGACACTGTAGGCCCGGACACTGTAGACCCGGACATTGTAGACCCAGAGAGTGTAGGCCCGGATACTGTAGGCCCGGACACTGTAGGTCCGGACAGTGTAGGCCCGGACACTGTAGGCCCGGACACTGTACGCCCGGACACTGTAGGTCTGGACAGTGTAGGCCCGGACACAGTAGGCCCGGAAAAGTGTAGACCCGGACACTGTAGGTCTGGACACAGTAGGCCCATGTAGCCCGGACAGTGTAGGCCCGGACAGTGTAGGCCCGGACACTGTAGGCCCGGACACTGTAGGCCCGGACACTGTACGCACGGACACTGTAGGCCCGGGCGCCGCCTAACAGAGGTTGCCTGACAACCCGCCTCCCGGCCTGGGCGGCTGCCATTGGTGGAGCGGGAGCACGTGGCCGCTGGCTGGGTGAGGTCACGTGGGACACGGGCGGTGACGTCACCTTTTGTCCCTTATTTGGGAGTGAGATAGTTGGCAACACCTACCTCTCTCCCATCTTTTTCCCCTTCCTCCCTCCCTCCCTCCACCCCGAATCAATCTGAAGAAGGGTCCCCAGACCGAGACGTCACCGATCCACGTTCTCCAGAGATGCTGCCTGACCCGCTGAGTTACTCCAGCGCTTTGTGTCACTCTGTTACTTTGACCTCTTCTGATTTCAGCATAAAAGTCTGGTTAAGGTCCATTCATTTGAAGACAAAAGTGGAATGTCCTCACTGCATTTATTTCAAGAGAGCTTGTGTACAACAACAGGGATGTACTGCTGAGGCTCTATAAGGCGCTGGTAAGGACGCATTTGGAACATTGTGAGCAATTTTGGGCCCCATATCTGAGGAAGGATGTGCTGGTTCTGGAGAGCGTCCAGAGGAGGTTTACAAGAACCATCCCAGGAATGAGTGGGTTAACCTATGATGAGCGTTTGTCGGCAGTGGGCCTGTACTCGCTGGAGTTTGGAAGAACGAGGGAGGAACCTCATTTGAAACATACAGAATAGTGAGCGGCCTGGATAGAGTGGAAGTGGAGAGGATGTTTCCATTAGTGGGAGAGTCTAGGACTAGAGGGCACAGCCTCAGAATTAAAGGACGTTCTTTTTGGAAGGAGATGAGGAGGAATTTCTGTGGAATTCTTTGCCACAGACGGCTGTGGAGGCCACAAGTCAGTGGATATTTTTAAGGCAGAGATAGATAGATTCTTGATTAGTGCGGGTGTCAGGGGTTATGGGTAGAAGGCAGGAGAATGGGGTTGGGAGGGAGAGATAGATCAGCCGTGATTGAATGGCGGAGTAGATTTGATGGGCCGAATGGCCTAATTCTACTCCTATCACGTGTGGCCTCACGTCCTTCATACCATTGTGTTGTGAGCTAACCAAGCAGAAAATTAGTTGCTTGCAATAGATAATGAGGTTCCACCGAGATTCGAACTCGGATCGCTGGATTCAGAGTCCAGAGTGCTCACCATTACACCACGGAACCCACAGCCAATGGTGACCTCTTCCCCTGCTCCACTCCTGTACACTGGGCCTGAGATGACCACAAACTTGCCAACGTACGTCGGTGAGGCCGCAACTGGCAGCACGTACCAACCCCTCACCGCCTTCTGTATAAGAACAGAGATGCTGTCCGACCCTCTGAGTCACTCCAGCACTTTGTGTCACTCTGTTAATCTGCCTATCGACCCTAGGGTTGCCAACTGTCCCGTATTAGCCGGGACATCCCGTATATTGGGCTAAATTGGTTTGTCCCGTACGGGACCGTCCTTGTCCCGTATTAGGCCCGGGGGGCGCTGTAGGCCCGGACACAGTAGGCCCGGACACTGTAGGTCCGGACAGTGTAGGCCCGGACACAGTAGGCCCGGACACTGTAGGCCCGGACACTGTAGGCCCGTACAGTGTAGGCCCGGACAGAGTGTAGGCCCGGACAGTGTAGGCCCGGAAAAGTGTAGACCCGGACACTGTACGTCTGGACACATTAGGCCCGGACAGTGTAGGCCCGGACGGTGTAGGCCCGGACACAGTAGGCCCGGACACTGTAGGTCCGGACAGTGTAGGTCCGGACAGTGTAGGTCCGGACAGTGTAGGCCCTGACACAGTAGGCCCGGACACTGTAGGTCCGGACAGTGTAGGCCCAGACACAGTAGGCCCGGAAAAGTGTAGACCCGGACACATTAGGTCTGGACACAGTAGGCCCGGACAGTGTAGGCCTGGACAGTGTAGGCCCATACAATGTAGGTCCGGACAGTGTAGGCCCGGACACATTAGGCCCAGACACTGTAGGCCCGGACACTGTAGGCCCGGACAGTGTAGGCCCGTACACTGTAGGCCCGGACACTGTAGGCCGGAGGCCCGGGCGCCTCCTAACAGAGGTTGCATTACAACCCGCCTCCCGGCCTAGGCGGCTGCCATTGGTGGAGCGGGAGCAGGTGGCCGCTGGCTGGGTGAGGTCACGTGGGGTGCGGGGTGGTAACGTCACCTTTTGTCCCTTATTTGGGAGTGAGATAGTTGGCAACCCTACCTCTCTCCCATCTTTCTTCCCCTCCCTCCCTCCACCCCAGACTCAATCTGAAGAATGGTCCCCAGACCGAGACGTCACCGATCCACGTTCTCCAGAGATGCTGCCTGACCCGCTGAGTTACTCCAGCGCTTTGTGTCACTCTGTTATTTTGACCTCTTCTGATTTCAGCATAAAAGTCTGGTTAAGGTCCATTCATTTGAAGACAAAAGTGCAATGTCCTCACTGCATTTATTTCAAGAGAGCTTGTGTACAACAACAGGGATGTAATGCTGAGGCTCTATAAGGTGCTAGTAAGGCCGCATTTGGAACATTGTGAGCAATTTTGGGCCCCATATCTGAGGAAGGATGTGCTGGTTCTGGAGAGGGTCCAGAGGAGGTTTACAAGAACCATCCCAGGAATGAGTGGGTTAACCTATGATGAGCGTTTGTCGGCAGTGGGCCTGTACTCGCTGGAGTTTGGAAGAATGAGGGAGGAACCTCGTTTGAAACGTACAGAATAGTGAGCGGCCTGGATAGAGTGGATGTGGAGAGGATGTTTCCACTAGTGGGAGAGTCTAGAACTAGAGGGCACAGCCTCAGAATTAAAGGACGTTTTTTTAGGAAGGAGATGAGGAGGAATTTCTGTGGAAAATGTGGAATTCTGCCACAGAAGGCTGTGGAGGCCACTAGTCTGTGGATATTTTTAAGGCAGAGATAGATAGATTCTTGATTAGTGCGGGTGTCAGGGGTTATGGGTAGAAGGTAGGAGAATGGGGTTGGGAGGGAGAGATAGATCAGCCGTGATTGAATGGCGGAGTAGATTTGATGGGCCGAATGGCCTAATTCTACTCCTATCACATGTGGCCTCACGTCATTCATACCATTGTGTTGTGAGCTACCGAAGCAGAAAATTAGGTGCTTGCAATAGATAATGAGGTTCCACCGAGATTCGAACTCGGATCGCTGGATTCAGAGTCCAGAGTGCTCACCATTACACCACGGAACCCACAGCCAATGGTGACCTCTTCCCCTGCTCCACTCCTGTACACTGGGCCTGAGATGACCAGAAACTTACCAACGTACGTCGGTGAGAGAGGGGCGGGAAGGTTAGTATTATCTGAATGGTATTAGGAAAAGGGGAGGTGCAGCGAGACCTGGGTGTCCTAGTGCATCAGTCACCGAAAGTAAGCATGCAGGTACAGTAGGCAGTGAAGAAAGCTAATGGCATTTTGGCCTTCATTGCGAGAGGATTTGAGTTTAGGAGCAAGGAGGTCCTACTGCAGTTATACAGGGGCCTGCTGAGTCACTTAATTTGAGTAAGGACATTCTTGCTATTGAGGGAGTGCAGCGTAGGTTCATCAGGTTAATTCCTGGGATGGCGGGACTGTCATATGAGGAAAGAATGGGTCGACTGGGCTTGTATTCACAGGAATTTAGAAGGATGAGAGGGGATCTTATAGAAACATATAAAATTCTTAAAGGATTGGACAGGCTAGACGCAAGAAAAATGTTCCTGATGTTGGGGGAGTCCAGAACCAGGGGTCACAGTTTAAGAATAAGGGGTTGGCCATTTAGGACTGAGGTGAGAAAAAACTTTTTCACCCAGAGAGTTGTGAATCTGTGGAATTCTCTGCCACAGAAGGCAGTAGAGGCCGACTGGATGTTTTCAAGAGAGAGTTAGATTTAGCTCTTAGGGCTAACGGAATCAGGGGATATGGGGAAATAGCAGGAACGGGTACTGATTTTAGATGATCAGCCGTGATCATATTGAATGGCGGTGCTGGCTCGAAGGGCCGAATGGCCTACTCCTGCACCTATTTTTCCATGTTTCTATGTTTTATGTTTGTACTGTACTCATCTGTGCTCTATGTTAAAAGTCTTCTCAATCAATGAGTTTATTGTCACGTGTACCGAGGCACAGTGAGAAGCTTTTGTTGTGAGCTAACCAGTCAGCGGAAAGACAATACAAGATTACAATCGAGCCGTCCACAGTTTACAGATACAGGTTAAAGAAGCAACGAGAATAACATTTAGTGCCAGTAAAGTCTGATCCAAGATAGTTTTGTTGTAGGAAGGAACTGCAGATGCTGGTTTTAACTGAAGATAGACACATAATGCTGGAGTACCTCGGCATGATGATCGGCCATGATCATATTGAATGGCGGTGCTGGCTCTATGGGCCGAACGGCCTACTCCTGCACCTATTTTTCTATGTTTCTTTGTTTCTAAGACATTTGGACAGCAATTTGGGTAGGAAAGGTTTAGAGGGACGTGGGCCAAACACGGGCAGGTGGGACTAGTGTAAATGGGACATCTTGGTCGGCATGGACAAGATGGGCAGAAGGGGCTGTTTCCATGCTGTGGGACTCACGAACTGTCTTCATCGTGGGGACGGTGGAGAGAGTCAAAGACCTCAAATTCTTGGGCGTGCATACCTCTGAAGATCTGTCCTGAACTACAGAGACTTTGTTTTAGCTTTGATTGATGTATGTATGTATGTATGTATGTATGTATGTATGTATGTATGTATGTATGTATGTATGTATGTATGTATGTATGTATGTATGTATGTATGTATGTATGTATGTATGTATGTATGTATGTATGTATGTATGTATGTATGTATGTATGTGTGTACGTATGTATGTATGTATGTATGTATGCATGTATGTATGTATGTATTTATTCACAAAATGCTGGAGTAACTTAGCAGGTCAGGCAGCATCTCAGGAGAGAAGGAATGGGTGATGTTAGTATGGGTGATGTATGTATGTATGTATTTATGTAGGAAAATAACTGCAGATGCTGGTACAAATCGAAGGTATCACAAAATGCTGGAGTAACTCAGCGGGTCAGGCAGCATCTAGGAGAGAGGGAATGGGTGACATTTCGGGTCGAGACCCTTCTTCAAACTGATGTCAGGGGGGCGGGACAAATGAAGGATATAGGTGGAGACAGGAAGATAGAGGGAGAACTGGGAAGGGGGAGGGGATGAGAGGGACAGTACGTACGTATGTATGTACGTATGTATGTACGTACGTACTTACAAACATATGCATGTATGTATGTAGGAAAATAACTGCAGATGCTGGTACAAATCGAAGGTATCACAAAATGCTGGAGTAACTCAGCAGGTCAGGCAGCATCTCGGGAGAGAAGGAATGGGTGACGTTTTGGGTCGAGTCCCTTCTTCACACAAACATGTATGTATGTATGTACGTACGTACTTACAAATGTATTTATGTATGTATGTACGTACAAACGTATGTATGTATGTAAGTATGTAAGTATGTATGTGTGTATGTATGTATGTATGTATGTTTGTATGTACAGTATGTATATTATTGTATGCATACTATTGTACAGGCACAATATATATACTATTGGGTAAACTGGGTCGGCCTGTTAGATCAGGTACTAAGTTGGTTCCAATCATATATAAGTAGAAGGAAGTATTTTGTTAGCCTTGGGGAGTACTCCAAAGACGTACAGGTATGTAGGTTAATTGGCTGGGTAAATGTAAAAATTGTCCCTAGTGGGTGTAGGATAGTGTTAATGTGCGGGGATCGCTGGGCGGCACGGACTTGGAGGGCCGAAAAGGCCTGTTTCCGGCTGTAGATATATGATATGATATGATATGATATATTACAGCTGCATGATATACCCTTTGGAGTAGCAGAAGGTAGCTGCCTTGGCCCGTTACTCTTCCTTGTATATGCTGTCGCTAGCACGAGTTATTTAGTTTAGTTTAGAGATGCAGCGCGGAAACAGGCCCTTCGGCCCACCGGGTCCACACCGCCCAGCGATCCCCGCACATTAACACCATCCTACACCCACTAGGGACAATTTTTACATTTATACCAAGCCAATTAACCCACAGACCTGCACGTCTTTGGAGTGTGGGAGGAAACCGAAGATCTCGGAGAAAACCCACGCAGGTCACGGGGAGAACGTACAAACTCCATACAGACAGCGCCCGTAGCGGGGATGGAACCCGGGTCTCCGGGCGCTGCATTCGCTGTAAGGCGGCAACTCTACCGTTGCGCCACCGTGCCGCCCGTCGGACAGCATAATGTAAATATTCTAAGTTATGCCGATGACACTCTATATTCTACGTCTCTGCCCAACCCTGATGCAAATGCCTTAAGTTCTTTGACCTCCTGCCGATTTTCCATTAAAGAAAAGATGAATGCTAACTTTCTTAAACTCAACGATAACAAGACTGAAAATTTATGGCTCGGATCAAAACCCAAGAGGGAGATGTTACTTGGTAAACTGGGAAATGTGACTGCCTATGTCAAAGAAGACGTCACAAGACTGGGGTTAAAGTTTGACAATTATCTTAATTTTAAATCTCACATAAATAAGGTAACAAAGTGCGCCTTCTATCAGCTCAGAAATATTGTTAAAGTACGGCCTTTCTTAACTCAACGTGACTGTAAACAACTCATGCATGCTTTCAGATCAAGCAGACTTGATTACTGGAATGCCTTATTTACCGGTCTGCCTTCAAAATCCACCAACAAGTTACATCTCATTCAAAATGCCACAGCGCGCATTTAACAAATGCCAAGGATAGCGAACATATCACCCCAGTATTATACTCCCTTCATTGGCTCCCTGTGAGATCCAGGGTAGATAATAAAGTCCTCCTTCTCGTCTACCTATATACTAGAGGGGTGGAGAGGGTAGGAGGGGGGAAGTGGGAGGAGGAAAGGGGAGGTAGGAGGGGAGGGGGGTGGAGGGAAGGGGAAGAGAGAGGGGAGGGGTGAGGGAAGGGGAGGGAGAGGGGGGGAAAGGGGAGGGGGAGAGGGGAGGGGGATGGTGGAGGAGAGGGTGCTGCACCAATGCAGGAGAGGTTTGGGCCCAATGGTTCCACTTGGTCTGGTAAAGCACTAAATGGTTTGGAGCAGCATATTTTTCAGAGTCCCCTTCTTCCCTCTGCCCCTACTCGAGCGCTCAGGTCTTCTGATGCCGGCCTGTTAGCCTCTCAATGCCGCAGCAATAAGAACATTGCTGAAGCAGCCTGTTTGAACTAGGCCCCAAGCTGTTGAATACCCCACCCAGGGCCACGAGAGACGCCCACTCAGTTGACATTGTTAAAAGGCAGCTGAACACTTATCTTTCCAATCAAGCTTTTAACTGACTTCACTTCTTCTGATGACATGGTAAAAAATACCTTTATTCTCTTGTGTTTATCTCAGCCTACCCTTCAATAGCTTGTGTACTTGGGCGGTCACAGTGGCGCAGCGGTAGAGTTGCTGCCTTACAGCGCATGCAGCGCCGGAGGCCCGGGTTCGACCCCGACTACGGGCGCTGTCTGTACGAAGTTTGTACGTTCCCCCCGTGACCTGCGTGGGTTTTCTCCGAGATCTTCGGTTTCCTCCCGCACTCCAAAGACGTGCAGGTTTGTAGGTTAATTGGCTTGGTAAAATGTAAAAAATTGTCCCTAGTGGGTGTAGGATAGTGTTAGTGTGCGGGGATCGCTGGTCGGCGCGGACTCGGTGGGCCGAAGGGCCTGTTTCCACGCTGTATCTCTAAACTGAACTAAACTAAACTAGTATTTATTCACAAAATGCTGGAGTAACTCAGCAGGTCAGGCAGCATCTCGGGAGAGAAGGAATGGGTGACGTTTCGGGTCGAGACCCTTCTTCAGACTGATGTCGGGGGTGGGACAAAGGAAGGATATAGGTGGAGACAGGAAGATAGAGGGAGATCTGGGAAGGAGGATGGGAAGAGAGGGACAGAGGAACTATCTGAAGTTGGAGAAGTCGACGTTCATACCACTGGGCTGCAAACTGCCCAGGCAAAATATGAGGTGCTGCTCCTCCAATTTCCGGCGGGCCTCACTATGGCACTGGAGGAGGCCCATGACAGAGAGGTCAGACTGGGAATGGGAGGGGGAGTTAAAGTGCTGGGCCACCGGGAGATCAGTTGCGTTAATGCGGACCGAGCGCAGGTGTTCAGCGAAGCGATCGCCGAGCCTGCGCTTGGTTTCGCCGATATAAATAAGTTGACATCTAGAGCAGCGGATGCAATAGATGAGGTTGGAGGAGGTGCAGGTGAACCTCTGTCTCACCTGGAAAGACTGTTTGGGTCCTTTGATGGAGTTGAGGGGGGAGGTAAAGGGACAGGTGTTGGTGGATGATATGTTGGATCCGCTGGCTGGTGGGATGGATGGTGAGAACGAGGGGGATCCTGTCCTTGTTGCGAGTGGGGGGAGGGGGAGCAAGAGCGGAGCTGCGGGATGTAGAAGAGACCCTAGTGAGAGCCTCATCTATAATGGAGGAGGGGAAGCCCCGTTTTCTGAAGAACGAGGACATCTCGGAAGCCCTAGTCTGAAACACCTCATCCCGGGCGCAGATGCGGCGTAGACGGAGGAATTGGGAGTAGGGGATAGACTTTTTGCAAGGGACCGGGTGGGAAGAAGTGTAGTCCAGATAGCTGTGCGAGTCGGTGGGCTTGTAGTAAATGTCCGTCACTAGTCTGTCCCCTGTGATGGAGATGGTGAGGTCCAGAAACGGGAGGGAGATGTCAGAGATAGTCCAGGTATATTTAAGGGCAGGATGGAAATTGGAGGTGAAGTGTATGAAGTCAGTGAGTTCTGCATGGGTGCAAGAGGTAGCACCAATGCAGTCGTCGATGTAGCGGAGGTAGAGTTCGGGGATGGGGCCAGTGTACGTCTGGAACAGGGATTGTTCGACGTACCCGACAAAGAGGCAGGCGTAGCTAGGGCCCATGCGAGTGCCCATAGCTACGCCTCTGGTTTGGAGGAAGTGGGAGGAGTCAAAGGAGAAGTTGTTGAGGGTAAGAACCAGCTCTGCTAGGCAGAAGAGTGTGTTAGTAGATGGGGATTGGCTGGTTCTACGGTCGAGGAAGAAACGGAGGGCTTCGAGACCATCCTTGTGGGGGATGGAGGTGTAGAGTGACTGGACATCCATGGTGAAAATGAGGGAGTGGGGGCCTGGGAACCGGAAGTTATCCAGGAGATGGAGAGCGTGTGAGGTGTCTTGGACGTAGGTGGGGAGGGATTTAACCAGGGGGGATAGGATGGAGTCGAGGTAGGTAGAGATAAGTTCGGTAGGGCATGAGCAGGCAGAGACAATGGGTCTGCCGGGACAGTTGTGTTTGTGGATTTTGGGTAGGAGGTAGAATCGGGCCGTGCGGGGCTGGGGAACTATGAGATTGGAGGCACTGAGGGGTAGATCGCCGGAGTTGGTGAGGTCAGTGATGGTGCTGCTGATAAAGGTCTGGTGTTTATCGGTGGGGTCATGGTCCAGGGATAGGTAGGAAGAGGTGTCTGATAGTTGTCGTCTGGACTCGGTCCGGTAGAGGTCAGCACGCCAGACTACCACAGCCCCTCCCTTGTCAGCGGGTTTAATTATTAAGTCCGGGTTGTTGCGGAGTGAGTTGAGGGCTGCACGTTCAGGAGGGGAGAGATTGGAGTTAGTCAGGGGAGTGGAGAATTTGAGGCGGCCGATGTCACGCCGGCAGTTTGAGATAAAAAGTTCTAGTGAGGGTAGTAGGCCATACTGGGGGGTAAAAGTGGAGGGGGTCCATTGGAGACGGGAGAAGGGGTCATCAGTGGGGGGTCGGGACTCCTTACCATGGAAAAAGGCTCGGAGGCGGAGGCGGCGGAAGAAGAGCTCCACGTCATGGCGGACGCGGAACTCGTTGATGTGGGGGCGGAGGGGAACAAAGGTAAGGCCTCTGCTGAGGGCCGACCGTTCGTTGTCTGAAAGGGGGAGGTCAGGGGGGATGGTGAACACCCGGCAATGGTGGGGGTTGGGGTCGGATGGAGGCAGGGGGGCAGGTGGAGGGGATGTATGGTGGGGGGGTGGTGGGTTAGCTGGGCAGAGGGGGGCATGAGGACCGATGTGGGGAGTACTGGGGGTCACCTGGCTGGAGGGGGAAACCCAGTGGAACCCCTGCTGCAGTTACCTGTAGTAGAGGGTGGGCAGTAGGACCCAGCAGTGCTGAAGGGCTCTGCCTGGTGGGGGCTGTGGGCCCAGCGCGGTGTGTGTGGGCCCAGCGCGGTGTGTGTGGGCCCAGCGCGGTGTGTGGGGGCCCAGCGCGGTGTGTGTGGGCCCAGCGCGGTGTGTGTGGGCCAGGTGGAGCTGCAGCCTGTTGTTGGTCCCGGGGGCCGGGTACAGCGACGGCTGTGACCTGCTGTTGGGCGGTGGAGCGGTGTGGGTCAGCACGGTCGCTGGGGGAGGCCCGCGGGGACCTGGAGTCCGGGTAAGTGGCGGTCGGCTCGGTCAGCGGATGGCCGGAGAGGGCGTGGGCGGCGGTGAAGGGGTCGGGAAGGTCGGCGGCAGCGGTGAAGGGGTCGGGAAGGACGTCGGCGGCAGCGGCGGTGCAGAGGCCTCGCTCGTCGGCGGCAACGGCCCCGGGGAGGCGGTGGATGTCGGCGGCGGCAGCCTCAGGTGAGCCTCGGCAATCGGAGGCCCCGGGGAGGCGGTGGAGGTCGTCGTCGGCGGCAGCGGCCCCGGGGAGGCGGTGGAGGTCGGCGGCGGCAGCCTCAGGTAAACCTCGGCAATCAGAGGCCCCGGGGAGGCGGTGGAGGTCGGCGGCGGCGGCGGTGGAAGCTTCAGGGGGGCCTCGGACATCGGCGGCAACGACCCCGCGGAGGCGGTGGAGGTCGTCGTCGTGGAGGTCGGCGGCAGCAGCCCCGGGGAGGCGGTGGAGGTCGGCGGCAGCGGCCCCGGGGAGGCGGTGGAGGTCGGCGGCAACGGCGGTGGAGGATTCAGGGGGGCCTCGGACATCGGCGGCAACGACCCCGCGGAGGCGGTGGAGGTCGGCGGTGGTCGCAGCGGACCCAGGAAGGCGGCGGAGGTCGGTGCTGACGGCCTCAGGTAGGCCTCGGCAGTGGGCGGCCCTGGGGAAGTGGTGGAGGTCGGCGGCGGCGGCCACCCCGGGGAGGCGGTGGTTGGTGATGGCCTCAGGTAGGCCTCGGCAGTGGGCGGCCCTGGGGAGGCGGTGGGTGGTGACGGCCTCAGGTAGGCCTCGGCAGTCGGCGGCCCCGGGGAGGCGGTGAGGAGGGGTTCTGCACCTGGTGGCAGTAATGGCGCCGCGGGCCTCTGCCTCGTGGTGTGCCGGACGGCGGTGCGGAGTTACGGGCCTGCGGGCGGTCGAGTCGCTGCCGAGGAGTGTCGGTGGAAGCATCCGTCTGGAGGCGGGATAGTTAGCGAGCCTTGGTGGAGTCCAGGTAGGTGAAGAATCGAGTGTTGAGGGCGTGGATCCGGCGTAGGATGAAGTATAGTTGGGGCCCGTTGCAGGTGTGGGTTAGTGAGGCCCGGAGCTGTGGGAGAGTCAGAGAGAGGGCCTGCTGGTGCCGGCGCATCCCAGCCAGGGTACAACGCAGGGCACGGAAAGAAAACTGTTCAGAGAAGTGGCAGATGGTCTGTTGGAGACGGTAGACCGGGTTGGGTCCGAATTGGGAGGTCTGGAAACGGAGCTGGAAACCATAAGGCAGAAGATGGAGGCGCAGGCAAGTCCCAAGGAAGCAGATGTGGCTGTGGTAGCAAGTCTGGGTCAAGATGTGGTCGTACAGTAGGGGGGCAGGAGAAATCACAGAGGGGGAGCAGCGAGAGAGCATGTTGCTAAACTCTCAATAGACAATAGGTGCAGGAGTAGGCCATTCAGCCCTTCGAGCCAGCGCCGCCATTCAATGCGATCATGGCTGATCATTCTCAATCAGTACCCCGTTCCTGCCTTCTCCCCATACCCCCTCACTCCGCTATCCTTAAGAGCTCTATCCAGCTCTCTCTTGAAAGCATCCAACGAACTGGCCTCCACTGCCTTCTGAGGCAGAGAATTCCACACCTTCACAACTCTCTGACTGAAAAAGTTCTTCCTCATCTCCGTTCTAAATGGCCTACCCCTTATTCTTAAACTGTGGCCCCTTGTTCTGGACTCCCCCAACATTGGGAACATGTTTCCTGCCTCTAATGTGTCCAATCCCCTAATTATCTCGTCGAAGAGAGGAGAACTTCTTCAAAGTGGACATACCTCGAAGAGAAATCGCAGTGGAGCAAACTACTGAGGAAACTACTGAACATCACCGAGGATCTCTCCTGGAGCAACAACATCACGTCCATCGCCAAGAAAGCCCAGCAGCGCCTCTACTTCCTCCGCAAACTGAAGAGAACGGGAGCCCCCACACCCATCATGTACACTTTTTACCGAGGCGCCATCGAGAGCATCGTCAGCAGCTGCATCACTGTGTGGTTCGAAAGCTGCACAGCCTCCAGCCGCAAGACCCTGCAGCGCATAGTGAACACTGCTGAGAGGATCACTGGCGCCTCACTCCCAACACTCCTGGTCCTTTACACCACCCGCCTCACCCGCAAAGCATTGAGCATTGTGGGTGACCCCTCCCACCCCTCCAACAGCCTCTTCACCCTCCTGCCTTCAGGGAGAAGGTTTCGCAGCCTGAGGTCGAGCACCACCCGACTAAAGAACAGTTTTTTCCACCAGGCTGTCAGGATGCTGAACTCTCTCCCCTCCCTTCCTCCTCTCTCCCCTGCCCCCATTGGACCTGGACTTTAACACCCCACACACACGCACATCCAGCACCAGACACTTTTTATTTAACGCATTTGAAGTGACTATATTTTATATTTTATATTGATTGTTGTTTGCTGTGCCTTTTTAATTTTAACTTAGTTTTATGCACTTTGTTCCTCGGGATTGTGGGAAACGGTATTTCGATTTTCTGTCTGTGTAAACTGGCTGAGGATTGACAATAAAATTGACTTTGACTTGACTAAACTAGTATATGGGACTCTGTATTTGACACAGCATTCCTCTCCCCATCAGAACTGCCCCCTCCATCGACTCCTTTAAGTCCAGGCTCAAAACCTATTTCTACTCCCTAGCGTTTGAGACTCATTGAGGAGGCGCTGTGAACTGTTTGCGTGCTACTTACTGTATGTTTCTTTTTTTTTTCCATTGGAACCTAATCAGATGTACAGCACTTTGGTCAACGTGGGTTGTTTTTAAATGTGCTATACAAATAAACTTGACTTGACCTCAGTGTTTTGTTTTTTTGTCCTTTTACACTCTCAATTTTTTATTTTTTACTTTATATTTTTATATAAATCTGTACTTTTGATGTTATTAACTGTCCGTGTCCTTATTGTTTTAAATAGTATTTTAGTTTAGACCTGTGTTTTTGTGAAAAGCACTTTGGGTTGCATTCAATTGTATGAAAAGCTCTATACAAATAAAATTATTATTATTTTCTTATGTATTTATATATTCACACACTCATACAATACAATACAATACAATACAATATATCTTTATTGTCATTGTACCCAGGGGTACAACGAGATTGGGAATGCGCCTCCCATACGATGCACTAATTTAGGTAATTTAGACAGCAGCAACCCAACGAAACGAACAGTTGTAACAGTTTTGGACAGGGTAAAGTGCAAGTTGATCTATGCGTTGTGGCCATCCGGCTCAGCAGGACCGGTTCATAGCAGCTATGGCCCTGGGGATGAAGCTGTTCCTGAGTCTGGAGGTGCGGGCATAGAAGGCCTTGTATCGTCTGCCCGATGGAAGGAGTTCGAACAGACTGTTGCAGGGGTGTGAAGAGTCTTTGTGGATGCTGGTGGCTTTTCTGAGGCATCGTGTGTTGTAGATGCCCTCCAAGTCTGGTAGCTGTGTTCCGATGGCCCTCTGAGCTCTATGGACTACCCGCTGTAGAGCTTTCCTTTCTGCCTCCGTGCAGCTGAGGTACCACACAGGGATTCCATGCGTTAGGATGCTCTCTATGGTGCAGCGGTAGAAGGTCTTCAGCAGCTGTTGGGGTAGACCAGACTTTTTCAGTGTTCTTAAGTAGAACAGTCTTTGTTGTGCCTTCTTGACCAGCGCAGCAGTGTTATTGGACCATGTTAGGTCCTCCGAAATGTGAGTGCCCAGAAACTTGAAGCTGGACACTCTCTCCACACTGACCCCATTGATAGAGATCGGGGCATATTCCCCGTTATGTGACCTACGGAAGTTGATGATCAGCTCCTTGGTCTTGGTGGTATTTAGGGACAGGTTGTTATCCGAGCACCAGTCCGCCAGGTTCTGCACCTCCGCTCTATAGTTTGTTTCATCCCCGTTGGTGATCAGCCCGATCACCGTTGTGTCATCTGCAAACTTGACAATGGTGTTGGTGTCGAATGCAGGAACACAGTCGTGTGTGAAGAGGGAGTAGAGCATGGGGCTCAGAACACAGCCCTGTGGTGTGCCGGTACTCAGGGTGATAGTGGAGGACAGGTGCGGGCCCATTCTCACTGCCTGCGGTCGTTCCAGCAGGAAGTCCAGGATCCAGTCACATAATGACGAGCTAAGGCCTAGCTGGTGGAGTTTGGTGATGAGCTTGGTGGGGATGACCGTGTTGAAGGCGGAGCTATAGTCTATGAATAGCATCCTCACGTACGTGCCCTGTCTCTCTAGGTGAGTCAGGACAGTGTGAAGAGCCAGAGTGTACATATATATACACACACACACATAAATAAAGGCACACACATACATGTATACATACACACATACTGTATATACACACACATATATGCACGCACAAATAAATGCACACACACACACATATACATGTATACATAAACCCACACATACACACACACATGGACATAAACACACATACATAGACACACACATATACACACACACACACACATATATACACACATGTATGCACACATATACAAAGACACATATACATACACACACATACATAGACACATACACTTACACACATAAACACATACATAGGCACACACCTATACACACAGACACACACACACACACATATATACACACATGTATGCACACACATATACAAACACACACATATACATACATACACACACATACATAGACACACACACACTCACACATACACACACACACACACACACATATATATACACGTATGTATGCACACACACACACTCTAGACTCTGACTCTGACCTGTGTTGATTGAGTGTTCTGTGCTGAGCTGAACTATCTGAGGAATCTGAGGAAAGACGTTCTTGCCTTAGAGGGAGTACAGAGAAGGTTCACTGGATTGATCCCTGGGATGGCGGGACTTTCACATGAAGAAAGACTGGATAGACTAGGCTTGTACTCGCTGGAATTTAGAAGACTGAGGGGGGATCTTATAGAAACATATAAAATTCTTAAGGGGTTGGAGAGGCTAGATGCGGGAAGATTGTTCCCGATGTTGGGGGAGTCCAGAACCAGGGGTCACAGCTTAAGGATAAGGGGGACGTCTTTTAGGACCGAGATGAGAAGACATTTCTTCACACCGAGAGTGGTGAGTCTGTGGAATTCTCTGCCACAGAAGGTAGTTGAGGCCAGTTCATTGGCTATATTTAAGAGGGAGTTAGATGTGGCCCTTTTTGCTAAAGGGATCAGGGGGTATGGAGAGAAGGCAGGTACAGGTTACTGAGCTGGATGATCAGCCATGATCATATTGAATGGCGGTGCGTACAGGCTCGAAGGGCCGAATGGCCTACTCCTGCACCTATTTTCTATGTTTCTATCTCTGGGTCTGGAGTGGTCCAACACTGCCCCCTCCTGGTCTGACAGACAACTCACCACCAGAAACAACTGCCTCTTCACCACTCGCCCACTTCTGAAGAGTTCAATTGTCACATGTAAATCCTAACTTGCTGCAGCTTTAAACACCACAACACAGCCCCAGAGACCCAGGTTCGATCCAGACCATGTATGGAGTTTGCACGTTCTCCCCGTGACCTGCGTGGGTTTTCTCCGGGTGCTCCGGATTCCATCCACACTCCAAAGACGTGCAGGTTTGTAGGCTGATTGGCTTGGTATAATAGTATATTGTTCCTAGTGTGTGCAGGAGAATCCTAATGAGCAGGGATCGCTGGTCGGCATGGACCCGGTGGGCCGAAGGGCCTGTTTCCACGTTGTATCATTAACCTAAACTAAACGAAGCTAAACTAAACTCTACAAATAATTATTCCAAAACAAAAACACAAAGCACTGGAATAACACAGCAGGTCTGGCAGCATCTCTGGAGAATGACGTTTCAGATCATAAGATCATGATGAGAAGTGATAGGAGAAGAATTAGGCCATTCAGCCCATCAGGTCTACTCCGCCATTCAATCATGGCTGATCTATCTCTCCCTCCTAACCCCATTCTCCTGCCTTCTCCCCACAACCTCTGACACCTGCACTAATCAAGAATCTATCTATCTCTGCCTTGAAAATATCCACTGACTTGTGGCCTCCACAGCCGTCTGTGACAAAGAATTCCACAGATTCACCACCCTCTGACTGAAGAGATTCCTCCTCCTCTCCTTCCTAAAGGAACGTCCATTACGGGTCGAGACCCTTTTAGTTTAGTTTCGAGATGCAGCCCTTTCGGCCCACCAAGTCCGCACTGACCAGCGATCCCCGCACATTAACACAAGCCTGCACACACGAGGGTCTCTGGTGCTGCAAGGCAGCAACTCTACCGCTACGCCACCGTACCACCCTTGAAGCTGATTATGAGGAGGAGGGGGGGGGGGGAGGATAGAGGTGGATGGGCAGGGTGAGAGCTGGAGGAGACATGGGGGCAGGACAAAGGGTGGCAAGTGATAGGTGGATACGGACGGTCAATTTATTTGTCACATAGACATAAATGTGCAGTGAAATGAAAGATTACACACAGTCCAACAATAAGACCAATAAAAATAAGCAATAACACACACAATCACAAACCAACACAAAACAAAAAGAAACATCCATCACAGTGAGTCTCCTCCAGTCACCTCCTCACTGTGATGGAAGGCCAGAATGTCTTTTCTCTTCCCCTGCCGTCTTCTCCCGCGGTCAGGCTGTTGAAGTTGCCATGTTGGGGCAGTCGTGGCTCCCGACATTGAAGCCCCCGCCGGGCGGAGAAAATCCCGCGGCCTATTTCAGGCCGCGCCAGATGGTGAAAGGTCCGGCCCAAGCCCCGCGATTCGGGGAGGGCGAAGACGCTGCCGCTGCCGGAGTTTCCAATGTCGGCCCCCACCCAGGGCAGGGCCTGCTAGCTTCTGATATCCGCGCGGCCTTCGGCCGAAGCCTCCGAAGGCGAGTCTCAGCCGCTCCCGCAGCGCCACCACAGCCTCCAAAGGCAGCCAGCTCCGCAGATGGTAAGTACAGTCCGGTCCGCGGGCTCTGCGAACCAGAGCCCCAGGTGGTCCCAGCTGGAGGCCGCCAGCTCCATGTGTTTGGCCGATGGTAGGCCGCAGCGGGAACGGAGACACCACCCAGAAAACAAAGGTTACGTCTCCGTTCGGAAGAGACAATTTTACAGTTCCCCCCCCCCACACACACACACATAGTACACAACCATAAAAAAACACTACATCACATATAAACACTACAACTAAGACAAAAAACAACAAAAAAACACAAAAGACAAACGGACGGCAGGCGAGCCGCAGCTGCTAGGGCAGCATTTGGTGAGGTAGCGGCTCGACCCGCTGCGCCACTCTTGTGCCAACCTGATCAAGCAATTACTTTGTGACTTTGCACTTAAGATGTGCCAGATATCGGCGAGGGTCAAGCAGTTCTTGGGAAATGAGGAAGTCAGTTGAAAATATCTGGAGGAAGGTTGGTGACCTTGAAAGCTGGTACGTTGCAAGGACTTCATGATTCATAACGTCATGAGTCACAGTGTTATACAGCATGAATACAGGCCCTTTGGCCCATCTAATTGATGCTGACCAAAATGCCCCATCCACACTGCTCCCATTCAGTTCAGGTCAGTTTAGATTATTTCAGTTTAATTTGGTTTACTTTAGTTCAGTTCAGTTTGGTTTAATTTAGATTATTTTAGTTTGGTTTGGTTTAATTTCATTTAGATTAGTTAGGTTTAGTTTAGTTTAGATTGTTTTAGTTTTAGTTTTAGAGTTACAGTGCGGCAACAGGCCCTTCGGCCCACCGGGTCCGCGCCGACCAGCGATCCCCGCACATTAACACTATCCTACACCCACTAGGGACAATTTACATTTACACCAAACCAATTAACCTGCAAACTTGTGCGTCTTTGGAGTGTGGGAGGAAACCGAAGATCTCAGAGAAAACCCACGCAGGTCACGGGGAGAACGTACAAACTCCACACAGACAGCGCCCGTAGTCGGGATCGAACCTGAGTCTCCGGCGCTGCATTCGCTGTAAGGCAGCAACTCTACCGCTGCGCCACCGTGCCGCCCAAACTTTGGTTTAGTTTGGTTTAGTTTAGTTCAGTTTGGTTTAGTTTGGAGATACAGCACCCAAACAGGCCCTTCCGCCCATCTAATTGGTGCTGCCCCATCCACGCTACTCCCATTTAGTTTATTTTATAATTTATTAGGGGCGGCACGGTGGCGCAGCGGTAGAGTTGCCGCCTTACAGCGAATGCAACGCCGGAGACTCAGGTTCCATCCTGACTACGGGCGCCGTCTGTACGGAGTTTGTACGTTCTCCCCGTGACCTGCGTGGGTTTTCTCCGAGATCTTCGGTTTCCTCCCACACTCCAAAGACGTACAAGTTTGTAGGTTAATTGGCTGGGCAAATGAAAAAATTGTCCCTAGTGGGTGTAGGATAGTGTTAATGTGCGGTGCAGACCCGGTGGGCCGAAGGGCCTGTTTCTGCCCTGTATCTCTAAATCTAAAAAAAAATCAAAACATTTTAGTTCAGTTCACTGTGCTTAGTTACATGTGACAATGATATATTCCATTCCAGTCCAGTTCACCTCAATTCAGTTTAGTTTAGTTTTAAGATACAGCCCTCAAGCAGGTCCCTCAACCCACCGAGACCGCGCCGACCAGCGATCCCCACACACTAACACTATCCAACACACACTCGGGTCAATTTTTACAATTTTTACAGAAGCCAATTAACCTGCAAATCTGCATGTCTTTGGAGTGTGGGAGGAAACCGGAGGAAACGGGGAAAACCCACGCAGGCCACGGGGAGAACGTGCAAACACCGCACAGGCAGCACCCGGAGTCAGGATTTTCAGGGTGCTCCGGTTTCCTCCTACAGTCCAAAGACGTAAAAGTTTGTAGGTTAATTTGGCTTCAGTAAAAATTGTAAATTGGCCCTACTTGGTAGGATAGTGTTAGCGTGCGGGGATCGCTGGTCGGTGCGGACTCGGTGGGCTGAAGGGCCAGTTTGGGCGCTGTATGTCTGAACGAAACTAAACTAAACTAAAGTAAACTAAACTAAACTGAACTGAACTGAACTGAACTGGCCCAACTCGTCCATGAAGATTAAGATGCCCCATCAACATTAGTCCCACCTGCCCATATCCCTCTATATCCTGTAGGGAGGAACTGCAGATGCTGGTTTAAACTGAAGATAGACACAAAATGCTGGAGTAACTCAGCGGGACAGGCAGCATCTCTGGATAGAAGGAATGGGTGACGTTCAGGGTCGAGACGCTTCTTCAAACCCGCAACGTCACCCATTCCTTCTATCCAGAGATGCTGCCTGACCCGCTGAGTTACTCCGGCACTCTGTGAAACGTCACCTATCCATGTTCTCCACAGATGCTGCCTGACCCGCTGAGTTACTCCAGCACTCTGTGAAACGTCACCTATCCACGTTCTCCACAGATGCTGCCTGACCCGCTGAGCTACTCCAGCACGAATATCCTTGTGACTTTTCTCTACACTCTGTTAACGTATTATTGCACTTCTGTCTGTGAATATTCTTTGTGCAGAAATCAACTGCAGGCGCTGGTTTATACCAAAGATAGACACAAAGACCTGGAGTAACTCAACGGCTCAGGCAGTCAAAGGGCCTGTTTGCACACTGGATCTCGAAACTAAACTGAACTAAACCAAAATCTATATGTGTAGGAAAGAACTGCAGATGCTGGTTTAAATCGAAGGAGTAACTCAGGGGGACGGGCAGCATCTCTGGAGAGAAGCAATGGGTGAGACCCTTCGGGTCGAGACCCTTCTTCAGATCTATATGTTATCTATGTCAATGATTTGAATGAGAACGTACGTGGGAAGATTAGCAAGTTTGCCGATGATGTAAGAGTGGGCGGTTTTGCAGATCGTGAAGATGGTTGTGAAAGACTACAGCAGGATCTTGATCGATTGGCCAGGTGGGCTGAGGAATGGTTGAAGGAATTTAACACAGAGAAATGTGAGGTGTTGCATTTTGGGACGTCCAAAATGGGCAGGACCTACACAGTGAATGGTCGGGCTCTGGGGAGTGTTGTAGAGCAGAGGGATCTAGGAGAGCAGGTGTATGTTTCCTTGAAGGTGGATTTCCTTGAAGCCCAAAAGAGCTTTTGGCACTTTGGCCTTCATCAGCCAGAGTATTGAGTGTAGAAGTTGGGAGGTCATGTTGCAGTTGTACACGACGTTGGTGAGGCCGCATTTGGAGCATTGCGTTCAATTCCGGGCACCATGTTGGGCAAGTGTGGGCAAGTTGGGCCGAAGGGCCTGTTTCCACACCGTATCACTCTCTGACTCGAAGACTCTATGACTCTAAAAGATGCTGCCTGACCCGCTGAGTTACTCCAGCACTCCATGTCTATCTTTTGTCACTATACTTTTACTGTCTTGCATGACACGGGCAATTTTGTTTTTTGTGTTTCAGTGATGCAACTACAAGCAAGATTTTCATTAGCCATAGAGTCACAGAGTGATACAGCGTGGAAACAGGCCCTTCACGGGCCAACATGTCCCAGCTACACTAGTCCCACCTGCCTGCGCTTGGTCAATATCCCTCTAAACCTGTCCTATCCATGTACCTGTCCAACTGTTTCTTAAACATTGGGATAGTCCCAGCCTTAACTACCTCCTCTGGCAGCTCGTTCCATACACCCACCACCCTCTGTGTGAAAAAGGTTACCCCCCAGATTCCTATAAAATCATTTCCCCTTCACCTTAAATCTATGTCCTCTGGTCCTCGATTTCCATACTCTGGGCAATAGGTAGAAAAAAAACTGCAGATGCTGGTTTAAATCGAAGGTAGACACAAAATGTTGGAGTAACTTTCCCTTTCTTTCCCTCTCTATCCCCTCCCCCTTCCCAGTTCTCCCACTAGTCTTCATGTCTCCGACTACATCCTATCTTTGTCCCGCCCCCTCCCCTGACATCAGTCTGAAGAAGGTACTCGACCCGAAACGTCACCCATTCCTTCTCTCCAGAGATGCTGCCTGTCCTGCTGAGTTACTCCAGCATTTTGTGGGCAAGAGACTCTGTGCGTTTACCCGATCTATTCCTCTCACGAGTTTGTACACCTCTGTAAGATCAGCCCTCATCCTCCTGCGCTCCAAGGAATAGAGACCCAGCCTGCTCAACTTCTCCCTGTAGCTCACACCCTCGAGTCCTGGCAACATTCTCATTGTTGTTGGACATCATTGCTGAGCCTTGTGCATATGACATTAAACATGAGTTAAATGTGGTTTGCAAGCAGGTTTTGGGGCAACACCCACTTTTATCTTTTAGTAAGCTGTATAAGTAAACATGAGTGTGTTTATCTGCAGTGTACCAATTGTGGGTGAAAATGACCTCACCTCAAAGCTGTTCGAATTCAATCCATTCTCATCTTGTTGACTTCTTATCTCTGAAGATCTGTCCTGGACCCAGCAAGCTGATGCAAACATCAAGAAACCTATCCACCTATAGCCTATACTTTAGTTTTAGTTTAGTTTAGTTTAGACATATAGCGCGGAAACAGGCCCTTCGGCCCACCGGGTCCGCGCCGACCAGCGATCCCCGCACACTAACACTATCCTACCAACGAGGGCCAACTTACAATTTTTACTGAAGCCAAATTAACCTACAACCCTGCACGTCATTGGACTGTGGGAGGAAACCGGAGCACCCTGAAAATCCTGACTCTGGATGCTGCCTGTGCGGAGTTTGCACGTTCTCCCCGTGGCCTGCGTGGGATTTCCCCGGTTGCTCCGGTTTCCTCCCACACTCCAAAGACGTGCAGGTTTGTAGATTAATTTGCTTCTGTAAAAACTGTTAAGATTGTCCCTTGTGTGCGGGGATCGCTGGTCGGCGCGGTCTCGTTGTGCTGAGGGGCCTGTTTGGGCGTTGTATCTCAAAACTGACCGAAACTGAACTAAACCAAACTAAACCAAACTAACAAAAATAAACTAAACTGAACTAAACTAAACTGAACTGAACTGAAGTGAACTGGAGTGGAATGGAGTACATCATTGTCACATGTGACTAACCACAGTGAATTGAAATCAACTGCTCTGAATTAAAATAAACTAAATGGGAGTAGCGTGGATGGGGCATCTTGGTCAGCACCAACTCAATGGGCTGAAGGGCCTGTTCGGTGCTGTATCTCAAAATTAAGCTTGGAAACTGGCCCTTCGGCCCACCAAGTAGGCGCTGACCGGCGATCCCGGCACACTAACACTATCCCACACGCACTAGGGACAGTTTTGTTCTACATTCACACCAAGCCAATTATCCTACAACTCTGTACGTCTTTGGAGTGCGTGAGGAAACCGACGATCTCGGAGAAAACCCACAAATGTCGCGGGGAGAACGGACAGGCAAGCGTCTGTGGTCAGGATCGAACCCGGGTCTCCGGCGTTGTGAGGTCGTCGGTCTTCTTGAGAAGAATGACGAGATTTGGTATTTTGACGCATACTCTCTTGAGCTTCTAAGCCCGTCACGTGTTCCAGGCGTAGAATTAGGCCATTCGGCCCATCGAGTCTGCTCCATCTTTCACTCATGGCTGATCTATCTTTCCCTCTCAATTCCATTCTCCTGCCTTCTCCCCCAAAATCTCTGAGCACATTTAGCAATCAAAAATCTGCCTTAAAAATGTTTTAGAAAGACCCATTGACTTGGCCTCCACAGCCGTCTGTGGTAATGAATTCCACAGGCTCATCGCCCTCTACAGGTGTGCAGTAGAGAGCATATCACGGCCTGGTTCAGCAACTCGAAAGCCCATGAGCGAAGGAGATCGCTACAAGTTGTTGACACTGCCCGGTACATCACGGGCACTGACCTCCCCACCATCAAAGGGATCTACAGGAGTCTCTGTCCCAAAAAGGCAGCCAGCATCGTCAGAGGCTCACACCACCCTGGCCACACACACATCTCACCCCTGCCATCGGGAAGAAGGTACAGGAGCCTGAAAACTGTAACGTCCAGGTTCAGGAACAGCTTCATCCCGACAGAAAATAGGCTATTCAACACTGCACAACGCA
Organism: Rhinoraja longicauda; assembly: GCF_053455715.1. Taxonomy (NCBI): domain Eukaryota; kingdom Metazoa; phylum Chordata; class Chondrichthyes; order Rajiformes; family Arhynchobatidae; genus Rhinoraja; species Rhinoraja longicauda. The sequence goes on from NC_135986.1 coordinate 11,465,936, forward strand.
ATGGGTAGGAGAGAAATGAAGATGCTGGGTTTGTACCGAACCTCAATACTAAAAATCTCGTTTGTTTGTTCCTGAACTACAGCCAAAGCGGTGCACGATAGCGCGACAATTTTAGGCCCACCTTACTCACCGTTGTCCCTTTGGTGCTAATGGAAGAAGTTTCATTGAAATCGGTGTTATATTTTTAAAGTTATTCACATTTTAGAGTTTAAATCTATCTCCTAGGGAGGGAGGGAGGGGTGGAGGGAGGGGGGGGGGGAGGAGGGTGGATCAAGGGGGGGTGAGGGGGATGGAGTGGGAGGGTGGGGAAGGGGAGGGGAGGGGAGGAGGAGGGGTGGAGGGAGGGGAGGAGGGAGGAGGGATGCGGTGGTGAGGGGGGAGGGGGGGAGGAGAGGGTGCTGCACCAATGCAGGAGAGGTTTGGGCCCAACGGGTCCACTTGGTCTGGTATAGACACAAAATTCTGGAGTAACTCAGTGGGTCAGGCAGCACCTCTGATCTCCAGAGATGCTGCCTGACCCGCTGAGTTACTCCAGCGTTTTGCGTTTATCCACTGCACAACATTAACTTCAGCGATGGACCTCTCTGGACTGTGTCTTTGGTTGAACTAAGGACTTTGGGGGGTTGTTTGCACCAAACTGCACCCGTCTGCACGGAGTTTGGACGTTCTCCCCGTGACCTGCGTGGGTTTTCCCCGGGATCTTCGGTTTCCTCCCACACTCCAAAGTCGTGCAGGTTTGTAGGTTAAGTGGCTTGGTGTAAATGTAGGATGGTGTTAGTGTGTGGGGATCGCTGGTCGGTGCGGACTCGGTGGGCCGAAGGGCCTCCTCCCGCGTTGTATCCCTAAAACTAAAACTAAAACTAAATCTGGTATTGTGGTTAGTTATTTATTGATTTCTTTTGTTTATTATAGAGCACCACTTCAATGGTGGCGCAGCGGGTATAACTGCTGCCTCACAGTGCCAGAGACCCGGGTTCCATCCTGACTTCGGGTGCTGTCCATGTGCGCATAGTTTGCTCATTCTCCCTGTGGCCGCGTGGGTTTCCTCCGGGTGCTCCGGTTTCCTCCCACATCCCAAAGACGTACGGGCTTACAGGTGTCAGAACAAGGGCTCGGACCCGAATCGTCACCTATTCCTCTTCCTCCAGGGATGCTGCCTGAGCCGCTGAGTTACTCCAGCACTTTGTGTCTTTCTTCGGTATAAACCAGCAATAGACAATAGACAATAGGTGCAGGAGGAGGCCATTCGGCCCATCGAGCCAGCACTGCCATTCACCGTGATTAAGGCTGATCATCCACAATCAGTACCCCATTCCTGCCTTCTCCCCATACCCCCTGACTCTGCTAACCTTAAGAGCTCTATCTAACTCTCTCTTGAATGCATCCAGGGAATTGGCCTCCACTGCCTTCTGAGGCAGAGAGTTCCACAGCTTCACAACTCTGAATGAAAATGTTCTTCCTCATCTCCGTTCTAAATGGCCTACCCCTTATTCTTAAACTGTGTGACCCCTGGTTCAGGACTCCACCAACATCGGGAACATGTTTCCTGCCTCTAGCGTGTCCAATCTCTTAATAATCTTATACGTTTCCATAAGATAGAAAATAGACACCCAGATCTCGTTGTTCCCAACTTGACACCATTCAGATAATACTCTGCCTTCCTATTCTTACCACCAAAGTGGATAACCTCACACTTATCCACATTAAACTGCATCTCCCATGCATCCGCCCACTCACACAACCTGTCCAAGTCACCCTGCAACCTCATAGCATCTTCCTCACAGTTCACATTACCACCCAGCTTTGTATCATCTGCCAATTTGCTAATGGTACTTTTAATCCCTTCATCCAAGTCATTAATGTATATTAACATATAACATATAACAACTACAGCATGGAAACAGGCCTGTCCGGCCCTACCAGTCCACGCCGACCATTCTCCCTGACCTAGTCTCATCTACCTGCACTCAGACCATAACCCTCCAATCCCCTCCTATCCATACACCTATCCAATTTACTCTTAAATAATAAAATCGAGCCAGCCTCCACCACTTCCACCGGAAGTCCATTCCATACAGCCACAACCCTCTGAGTAAAGAAATTCCCCCTCATGTTACCCCTAAACCTTTGTCCCTCAATTCTGAAGCTATGTCCCCTTATTCTTAAACTGTGGCCCCTTGTTCTGGACTCCCCCAACATTGGGAAGATGTTTCCTGCCTCTAATGTGTCCAATCCCCTAATTATCTTATATGTTTCAATAAGATCCTCTTTGCTCCTATACTCAACTCCTCTTGTTATGAAGGCCAACATTCCATTGGCTTTCTTCACTGCCTGCTGTACCTGCATGCTTCCTTTCAGTGACTGATGCACTAGGACACCCAGATCTCGTTGAACATCCCCTCTTCCTAACTTGACACCATTCAGATAATAATCTGCCTTTCTATTCTTACTTCCAAAGTGAATAACCTCGCACTTATCTACATTAAACTGCATCTGCCATGTATCCGCCCGCTCACACAACCTGTCCAAGTCACCCTGCAACCTCATAGCATCTTCCTCACAGTTCACACTTCCCCCCAGCTTAGTATCATCTGCAAATTTTCTAATGGTACTTTTAATCCCTTCACCTAAGTCATTAATGTATATCGTAAATAGCTGGGGTCCCAGCACCGAACCTTGCGGTACCCCACTGGTCACTGCCTGCCATTCCGAAAGGGACCCATTTATCCCCACTCTTTGCTTTCTGTTTGTCAACCAATTTTCTATCCATGTCAGTACCCTACCCCCAATACCATGTGCTCTAATTTTGCCCACTAATCTCCAATGTGGGACCTTGTCGAAGGCTTTCTGAAAGTCGAGGTACACCACATCCACTGACTCTCCCCTGTCAATTTTCCTAGTTACATCCTCAAAAAATTCCAGTAGATTTGTCAAGCATGATTTCCCCTTCGTAAATCCATGCTGACTCGGAATGATCCTGTTACTGCTATCCAAATGCTCAGCAATTTCGTCTTTTATAATTGACTCCAGCATCTTCCCCACCACTGATGTCAGACTAACTGGTCTATAATTACCCGTTTTCTCTCTCCCTCCTTTCTTAAAAAGTGGGATAACATTTGCTATCCTCCAATCCACAGGAACTGATCCTGAATCTATAGAACATTGAAAAATGATCTCCAATGCTTCCACTATTTCTAGAGCCACCTCCTTAAGTACCCTGGGATGCAGACCATCAGGCCCTGGAGATTTATCAGCCTTCAGTCCCATCAGTCTACCCAAAACCATTTCCTGCCTAATGTGGATTTCCTTCAGTTCCTCCATCACCCTAGGTTCTCCGGCCCCTAGAACATTTGGGAGATTGTGTGTATCTTCCTCAGTGAAGACAGATCCAAAGTAACGGTTTAACTCGTCTGCCATTTCTTTGTTCCCCATAATAAATTCCCCTGCTTCTGTCTTCAAGGGACCCACATTTGCCTTGACTATTTTTTTCCTCTTCACGTACCTAAAAAAACTTTTGCTATCCTCCTTTATATTATTGGCTAGTTTACCCTCGTACCTCATCTTTTCTCCCCGTATTGCCTTTTTAGTTAACTTTTGTTGCTCTTTAAAAGAGTCCCAATCCTCTGTCTTCCCACTCTTCTTTGCTATGTTATACTTCCTCTCCTTAATTTTTATGCTGTCCTTGACTTCCCTTGTCAGCCACAGGTGTCTCTTACTCCCCTTAGAGTCTTTCCGCCTCTTTGGGATAAATTGATCCTGCAACCTCTGCATTATTCCCAGGAATACCTGCCATTGCTGTTCTACCGTCTTCCCTGCTAGGGCCTCCTTCCAGACAATTTTGGCCAGCTCCTGCCTCATGCCTCTGTAATCCCCTTTGCTATACTGTAATACCGACACTTCCGATTTTCCCTTCTGCCTTTCCATTTGCAGAGTAAAACTTATCATGTTGTGATCACTGCCTCCAAATGACTCTTTTACCTCTAGTCCCCTTATCAGATCAGGATCATTACACAACACTAAATCCAGAATTGCCTTCTCCCTGGTAGGCTCCAGTACAAGCTGTTCTAAGAATCCATCTCGAAGGCACTCTACAAACTCTCTTTCCTGGGGTCCATTTCCAACCTGATTTTCCCAGTCTACCTGCATGTTGAAATCTCCCATAACCACCGTAGCATTACATTTGTAACACGCCAATTTTATCTCCTGATTCAACTTGCACCCTATGTCGAGGCTACTGTTTGGGGGCCTATAGATAACTTTTTACCCTTACAATTCCTCATTTCTATCCATACTGATTCAACATCTCCTGATTCTATGTCACCCCTTGCAAGGGAATGAATATCATTCCTTACCAGCAGAGCAACCCCACCCCCTCTGCCCACCTGTCTGTCTTTTCTATACGTTGTGTACCCCTGAATATTCAGTTCTCAGCCCTGGTCCTCTTGTAGCCATGTCTCAGTGATCCCTACAACATCATACTTGCCCATGACTAACTGAGCCTCAAGCTCATCCACTTTATTTTTTATACTACGTGCATTTAAGTACAACACTTTAACTTCTGTATTTACCTCCCCTCTCACATCGGTCACAAATGGCCCTGCCCTTAATTTCTTTTCCGCTCTAGAACTTCTGTTCCCATTCTTCCGAGAGTCTTTTGCAATATCTCCTGTATTCCCTTTTACCTCATCTTCATATTCACAATTTGTTAACCCCTCCCCCCCACTACTTAGTTTAAAACCACAGTTGTCACACTAGCAAACCTGCCTGCCAGAATGTTTGTCCCCCTGCTGTTAAGATGTAACCCGTCCCTTTTGTACAAGTCACCCCTAGCCCAGAAGAGATCCCAGTGGTCCAGAAATCTAAATCCCTGCTCTCTGCACCAGCCCCTCAGCCATAAATTCATACCCTCTATCTCTCTGTTCCTGGCCTCACCAGCACGAGGTACCGGTAGCAGTCCAGAGATAACCACCTTCGACGTCCTACTTCTCAGTCTTTTTCCTAACTCTCTAAACTCCCGCTGTAGCACCTCCTTCCTCTTCCGCCCGACGTCATTCGTGCCCACGTACACAACGACTTCAGGTTGATCGCCTTCCCTCACTAGGATGTTCTGAAGCCGGTCTGTGATGTGCTGAACCCTGGCACCAGGGAGGCAACAGACCATCCTCAAGTCCCTCCTGCTGCCACAGAATCTTCTGTCCGTCCCTCGGACGATGGAGTCACCGACCACTACGGCTCTTCCTGACTTCGTTCTCCCCTGTCGAGTATCCTTGCCAACAGGTCCGCCACTCGGACTGGAAACGTCTTCTGCCCCGACAGTTCCCAAGAGGGTATACCTATTTGCAATAGGCACAGCCACTGGGGTCTCCTGTAGTCCACATCCACGTCCACTCCCCCCCTGAAACAGTCTCCCACCTTCGCTCGACCTGGACCCTTGGCGTGACAGCCTCACAATAGGTCCTGTCGAGGAAACTCTCGCATTCCCGGATGGCCCTGAGGTCAACCAACTGCCTCTCCAACTCCACCGCACGTCCCTTCAGGAGCTGCACCTGGACCTTCGGATTGAAGGTAGACACAAAACACTGGAGTGACTCAGTGGGACAGGCACCATCTCTGGAGAGAAGGAATGGGTGATGTTACAGGTCGAGACCCTTCTTCAGACTGAGGGTCAGAGGAAAGGGAAACGAGAGATACAGACGGTGGTGTAGAGAGACATAGAACAAATGAATGAGAGACGTTTCGGGTCGAGACTCTTCTATGAGCTCATGAGTAAGCCCACGTCCCCCTGTGTTCCTGTGTTGAGCGTCAGAGGGAGGGATCAGGGTAACCATGCGGACACTAACCGACAGAAGATGGGCATTTGTGTAAACAGGGTGGGGTGGGGGGGTTTGGGAGGGGTAGGGGTGGGGGGGTTGGGGAGAGGTGGGGGGGGAGACCGTGCTGTGTGTCGGTGGGGTTGTGAGAGAGTCCGACTGTGAGAGATCGTGTGTGGGAGGGACACCGAGGGACTGTGTGTGAGTTTGTGAGACTGTGACTGTGAGACAATGTTGGAGACAGTGTGTGTGTGTGAGAATGTGTGTGAGTCTGTGAGACGGTGTGTGAGTCTGACAGTGTGTGTGTGTGTGTGTTTGTGAGGCAGTGTGAGAGTGTGTAACTGAGATAGTGTGTGTGGGCGATTGTGTGTGAGTGAGTCTGTGACTGTGAGACAGTGTGTGATACTGTATGAATTTGTGAGACTGAGAATGTGTGTGTGTTTTTGAGACTGTGTGTCTGACTGTGAGACAGTTGTGTGCAAGTGTGTGTGAGCATGTGACTGTGAGACCGTGTGTGTGAGCGACTGTGTGTGTGTGCGTCTGACTGAGACAGTGTGTGTGAGAATGTGTGTGTTTGTGAGACTGAGTCTGACTGTGAGACAGTGTGTGCGAATGACTGTGTGAGCCTGTGACTGTGAAACCGTGTGTGTGTGAGAATGAGTGTGAGTTTGTGAGACAGTGTGTAAGAATGAGTGTGAGTTTGTGAGACAGTGTGCGTGTGAGAATGAGTGTGAGTTTGTGAGACTGCGTGTGTGAGAATGAGTGTGAGTTTGTGAGACAGTGTGTGAGAATGAGTGTGCGTTTGTCAGACTGGGAATGAGTGTGAGTTTGTCAGACTGTGTGTGAGCCTGTGACTGAGAGAGTGTATGTGAGCTGCTGTGTGTGAGGCTGTGAGCGTGAGACAATGTGAGTCTGACTATGAGACAGTGTGTGAGAGAGATTGTGTCAGTCTGTGACTGTTAGACTATGTGTGTGTGTGTTACTAAGTGTGAGTCTGACTGAGACGGCGTGTGTGAGACAGTATGTGTGAGACAGTATGTGTGACTGAATGTGTGTGAGTGTGTGTGTGTGTGTGACTGTGTGTGAGTGTGTGTGTGTGACTGTGTGTGTGTGAGTGTGTGTGTGATTGATTATGTGTGTGTGACTGTGTGTGTGACTCCGACAAATTGTGTGTGGGTGGCTCTCACTATGTAGGTGTGCGCATGACTACGCGAGACAGGCATTGTGTGTCAGTGTGTGTGTCAATGATGTATGTGTGTGTCAGTATGTGTGTATCTATGTATGTGTGTGTCAGTGTGTGCATGTCAATGCGTGTGTGTGTCAGTGTGTGCATGTCAGTATGTGCGTTTATGTGTGGGTGTCGTGTGAATCTATGTGTGTGTGTCCACGTGTGTCTATGTGTGTATGTGTGTGTGCGTGTCAATGTGTGTATCAGTGTGTGTGTCTAGCTGTGTCGATGTGTGAATGTGTGTGTGCATGTGTCTGTGTGTGCATGTCAGTGTGTGTGTGTGTGTGCATGTCAGTGCGTGTGTGTGTGTGCATGTCAGTGTATGTGTGCATGTCAGTGCGTGTGTATGTGTATGTGTGTCAGTGTGTGTGTGCATGTCAGTGTGTGTGCGTATGTCAGTGTGTCTGTGTGTGTGTGTCAGTGTGTGTGTGTGTGTGTGTGTGTGTCAGTGTGTGTGCGTGTGTGTCAGTGTGTGTGTGTGCATGTCAGTGTGTGTGTGTCAGTGTGTGTGCGTATGTCAGTGTGTGTGTGTGCGTATGTCAGTGTGTGTGTGTCAGTGTGTGTGTGTGTGTGTCAGTTTGTGTGTGTGTGCATGTCAGTGTGTGTGTGTGCCAGTGTGTGTGTGTGTCAGTGTGTGTGTGTGTGTGTGTGTGTCAGTGTGTGTGTGTGTCAGTGTGTGTGTGTGCATCAGTGTGTGTGTGTGTGTGTGTGTGTGTGTGTGTGTGTGTGTGGGTCTATGACTATAATCAAGAGCTCTATGGTTGTATGGTGCTTTTATTGTCACGTACAAAGTGCAAGCACACAGTAACATTATTTTCTTACAAACAGAGTTTGACCATATTATCCTGGATTAGCAAAGGTACATGAATAGTCTACTGGGCCCGACTGCAAGAGCCGCCATGTTGTGGCGCGAGTTTCAAAGTTCACGCTCCTGTTTCAGGTAACCATCACTGTTTCCCCCCCCCCCCCCCCCCATTCCCTCACTACACTCTGGGTACTGTCTAGACGTGGCCTGTCTGGGCTGCTCCTGGGGACTAGCACTTGCTCTTGGTTGTGTCTAGACATTAGACTCTGGGTACTGTGTAGACACAACTCTGACTGGGTTCCCACTGTCTGGACAAGACTGTCTAGACGCAGCCCTGTCTGTGGGACTACCCCTTGCTCTGGGTAGTGTAGACTAGACTCCAGGTGCTGTCTAGACACAGTCCTGTCAGGTGTGTCAATGCCCTGGGTACTAGCTCTTGCTCTGTGTACGGTCTAGACACAGCTCTGTCTGTGTTGCCACTGTCTAGGCACAGCCTGTCTGGGCTCCACCCTGGCGACTCTTGGTCTCAGTAATGTCTAGACACTAGGCTCTGGGTACTTTCTGGGCTCCGCCTGGGGCCCAACTCTTGCTCTGAGTACTGTCTAGACACGAGACTGTGTGCTGTCTAGACGCAGCCCTGTCTGGGTGTCTAGCCCTTTCTCTGGGTACCGTCTAGACACTAGACTCTGGGTGCTGTCAAGACACAGTCTGTGGAGGATGAGCCCATGCTGTGGGTACTGTCTAGACACTGGGTGCTGTCTAGACGCAGCCCTATCTGGGGGCTAGCCCTTGGTCTGGGTGCTGTCTAGACGCTGTGTCTGGGGTCTAGCCCGTGGTCTGGGTGCTGTCTAGATGCTCTCTGTCTGGAGTCTAGCCTTTGGCCTCGGTGCTGTCTAGACTCTGTGTCTGGGGTCTAGCCCTTGGTCTGGGTGTTGTCTAGACTCTGTGTCTGGGGTCTAGCCCTTGGTCTGGGTGCTGTCTAGACTCTGTGTCTGGGGTCTAGCCCTTGGTGTTGTCTAGACTCTGTGTCTGGGGTCTAGCCCTTGGTCTGGGTGCTGTCTAGACTTTGTGTCTGGGGTCTAGCCCTTGGTCTCGGTGCTGTCTAGACTCTGTGTCTGGGGTCTAGCTCGTGGTCTCGGTGCTGTCTCGACGCTCTGTGTCTGTGCGTCTAGCCCGTGGTCTGGGTGCTGTCTAGACGCTCTGTGTCCGGGGTCTAACCCGGTCTGGGTGCTGTCTAGACGCTCTGTGTCTGGGGTCTAGCCCTTTGTCTGGGTCCTGTCTAGACGCTCAGTGTCTGGTCGTCTAGTTCTTGGTCTGGGTGCTGTCCAGACGCTCTGTGTCTGGGCTGTAGCCCGTGGTCTGGGTGCTGTCTAGACGCTCTGTGTCTGAGGTCTAGCCCTTGGTCTGGGTGCTGTCTAGACGCTCTCTGTCTGGGCGTCTAGCACTTGCTCTGAGTGCTGTCTCGACGCTCTCCGTCTGGGCGTCTAGCCCCTGGTTTGGGTGCTGTCTAGACGCTCTCTGTCTGGGGTCTAGCCCCTGGTTTGGGTGCTGTCTCGACGCTCTCCGTCTGGGCGTCTAGCCCCTGGTCTGGGTGCTGTCTAGACACTGTGTCTGGGGTCTAGCCCTTAATCTGGGTGCCGTGTAGACGCTCTCTGTGTGGGCGTCTAGCACTTGCTCTGAGTGCTGTCTAGACGCTGTGTCCGGTCTAGCCCTTGGTCTGGGTGCTGTCTAGACGCTCTCTGTCCGGTGTCTAGCCCTTGGTCTGGGTGCTGTCTAGACGCTCTGTGTCTGGGGTCTAGCCCTTGGTCTGGGTGCTGTCTAGACTCTGTGCCTGGGCGTCTAGCACTTACTCTTAGTGCTGTCTACCCGCTCTGTGTCTGGGCTGTAGCCCTTCGTCTGGGTGCTGTTTAGATGCTGTGTCTGCGGTCTAGCCCGTGGTCTGGGTGCTGTCTAGACGCTCTGTGTCTGGGTCTAGCCCTTGGTCTGGGTGCTGTATAGAACCTGTGTCTGGGGTCTAGCCCTTGGTCTGGGTGCTGTCTAGACGCTCAGTGTCTGGGGTCTAGCCCGGTCTGGGTGCTGTCTAGACTCTGTGTCTGGGGTCTAGCCCTTGGTCTGGATGCTGTCTAGATGCTCTCTGTCTGTAGTCTAGCTTTTGGTCTCGCTGCTGTCTAGACTCTGTGTCTGGGGTCCAGCCCTTGGTCTGGGTGCTGTCTAGACTCTGTGTCTGGGGTCCAGCCCTTGGTCTGGGTGCTGTCTAGACTCTGTGTCTGGGGTCCAGCCCTTGGTCTGGGTGCTGTCTAGACTCTGTGTCTGGGGTCTAGCCCTTGGTCTGGGTGCTGTCTAGACTCTGTGTCTGGAGTCTAGCCCTTGGTCTCGGTGCTGTCTAGACTCTGTGTCTGGGGTCCAGCCCTTGGTCTGGGTGCTGTCTAGACACTCTGTGTCTGGGGTCTAGCCCTTGGTCTGGGTGGTCTCCTTGCTGCGGAGGGTGATGTTGAGGGAGGGGAGGCGGGGGAGGCGGGGGCAGCAGCAGAGAGAGGATAATGGCGGGCGGTGTCGTGCCAGCGAGTATATCAGTGGGTCCAGGCAGCAGTTCAGGCTGGTCAGGGCCATGGTGACCCGGCGTGCGGCGTAGGTGAAGCGGAGGTGCTTGCAGGCGGGGCCCGTGGTGGGGCGTAGGCGCAGGGCGGTGTGGACCAGCTGGACCAGGTGGTAGGGCACGAAGCACACCAGGAACACGGCCAGGATCAGCAGCACTGTGCGTAGGGCCCGGCGCTTGACGTCGTGGATGGCGCGGCCGGCCGTAGGCTCCAGCAGGCGCCGGGCGATGAGCGGGTAGCACACGCCGATGACCAGCAGTGGCAACACGAAGCCCACGGTCGCGCCGACTATGCTGATGCCGGAGATGCGTCCGCTCCAGGAGCCGCTGGAGAAGTTCTCCAGGCAGGCGGTGCGACCGTCGGGGAAGGTGTTGATGAGTGGGCCCTTGAGCATCAGGTACAGGACGCAGGCGGCCATGACCAGCCAGACTGCCAGGCAGACCAGCATCCGGTCACGGGGCCGGCGCAGGGCCAGCGAGTGGAACGGGTGAACCACCGCGATGTAGCGGTCCACGCAGATGCAGGTGAGGAACAGGGTGCTGCCGTACAGGTTGGCGAAGAACAGCGAGCCCATCAGCTTGCAGCCCCACTCGCCGAAGATCCAGTCGTTGCCCAGGGCGTGGTAGACCACCCGGAACGGCAGGGTGGTGGCGAACAGCAGGTCGATGGCGGCCAGGTTGGCCATGAACACGTCGGACGGCGGAAGGGCCTCCTTGGCCCGGAGGAAGAGCCAGAGGGCGGCGGCGTTGGAGGACGTGCCCAGCACGAAGACCACGCTGTAAACCACCGGGAACATGATGTACTGGAAGTCAGCGCTCAGCTGGCACCCTTGGGTGCTGTTGGCACCCGTCAGGTTGGCGGTGGAATTCGGGAGGGTCCAGGAGGAAGAGGCTATTCCCTCAGTCTGGGGAGCCCCTGTAGCCATTGGTGGTCAAAGACAAGCGCTCCGAGCCCCCAGCACAGAAACGACCCCCAAAATGACCTTGGAATTTTACTCCCCTTTCGTCTGCCAATCTTACTTCTTCCTCCGACGCTCAAATTAATGGTCCTTGTCCGGAGAATTCACCCCTCTGGAGATCAGAAGGTGTCCTCAGTGGTCCAGGGTCCTGAGGTCAAGAGGACAAGCGAATAGAAATAAGCGGGGAATCTTATATAAAACACTAGAGCAAGTGTTGGGCCCAAACCTCTCCTGCATTGGTGCAGTACCCTCTCCTCCCCTCCCTTCCCCTCCCTCCACCCCTCCCATCCTCCTCCCCTCCCCTTCCGCTCCCCCCCTTTCCCTCCCCTTCTCCTCCCCCCCCACTCCATCCCCCTTATCCCCCATTATCCTCCCTCCTTCCCCCCTCCCTCCCTCCTCCCCTTCCCCTCTCCCCTCCTCCTCCCCCCTCCCCCCTCCCTCGGAGATAGATTTAAACTTTAAAATGAGAATAACTTTTAAAATATAACACTGATTTCAATTAAACTTTTTCCATTAGCACCAAAGGGACGATGGTGAGTAAGGTGGGCCTAAAATTGTCGCGCTATCGGGTGTAGTTCAGGAACAAACAAACACGCAATCAAACGAGAGTTTTAGTATATAGATATCAATTTCTTAAGGGATTGGACAGGCTAGGTGCAGGAAAAATGTTCCCCATGTTGGGGGAGTCCAGAACCAGGGGTCACAGTTTAAGAACAAGGGGTCGGCCATTTTGAACTGAGATGAGGAAACACTTTTTCTTCACACAGAGAGCCGTGAATCTGTGGAATTCTCTGCCACAGAGGGCAGTGGAGGCCAATTCACTGGATGTTTTCAAGAGAGAGTTAGATTTAGCTGTTAGGGCTAACGGAATCAAGGGGTATCGGGAGATAGCAGGAACGGGGTACTGATTTTGGATGATCAGCCGTGATCATATTGAATGGCGGTGCTGGCTGAAAGGGCCGAATGGCCTCCTCCTGCACCTATTTTCTATGTTTCTATGAATCTGTGATGTGTAGGAAGGAAGTGCAGATGTTGATTTATATACGACAACAGACACAAAGTGCTGGGGGAACTCAGCGGGACAGGCAGCATCTCCGGAGAGAAGGGATGGGTGACGTTTCACTGTCGAGACCCCTCTTCGGACTGAGCAAAGAGGGACCCAGTGTGGGTTTTTATTTTAAGAGGTTGGTGAGAGTTGTTGGGGACTTGCCGAACACCAGTCTGAAGAAGGGTCTCGACCCGAAACGTCACCCTTTCCTTCTCTCCAGAGATGCTGCCCGACCCGCTGAGTTACTCCAGCATCTTGTGTCGATCTTTAGCTTGGTTTAGTTTAGCTTACAGACACAGCGCGGAAATAGCCCCTTCGGCCCACCGAGTCCGCACCGACCAGCAATCCCAAGCCAATTCGTCCACAAACCTGCACGTCATTGAAGTGTGGGAGGAACCGGAGCACCCGGAGGAAACCCAAGAGGCCAATAAGCTCTGTACAGACAGCACCCATGGTCAGGATCGAACCTGGGTCGCTGGCGCTGCGAGAGTAAATCTATTGTTTGCCACCATGCTGCCTGGCCTTAGCCTTCTAAGGTCATAAGGTCATAAGTGATAAGAGCCATTCGGCCCATCAAGTCCACTCCGCCATTCAATCTTGGCTGATCTATCTCTCCCTCCTAACCCCATTCTCCTGCCTTCTCCCCATAACCCCTGACACCCGCGCTAATCAAGAATCTATCTACCTCTGCCTTAAATGTATCCACTGACTTGGCCTCCACAGCCGTCTGTGGCAAAGAATTCCACAGATTCACTGCCCTCTGACTAAAGAAATTCCTCCTCTTCTTCTTAAAGGAAGGTCCTTTAATTCTGAGGCTGTGCCCTCTAGTCCTAGACTCTCCCACTATTGGAAACATCCTCTCCACATCCCCTCTATCCGAGCCTTTGACTATTCGATAATGTTCAAAGTAGAGGCATTGGCAAGCTTTCTTGGCCATTGCTTCAGTAAACAGTCCTTAAACCTGCGTCTCCTTTGTAGGTGCAATACTACACAGAGTTTACACTCTGTTGAGCTTTCATATGTCAAGATTCCTGGATTAATGTGAGTTGGCAGTGAAACAAATTGCCCGATCAAAGTCTCATTGCAGATAGCGACTAGGCTTGTGTACACTGGAATTTAGAAGGATGAGAGGGGATCTTATCGAAACATATAAGATTATTAAGGGGCTGGACACGTTAGAGGCAGGAAACATGTTCCCAATGTTGGGGGAGTCCAGAACCAGGGGCCACAGTTTAAGAATAAGGGGTAGGCCATTTAGAACGGAGAAGAGAAAGGTCAGAGATTTGTGAATCTGTGGAATTCTCGGCATCAGTGGAGGCCAATTCTCTGAATGCATTCAAGAGAGAGCTAGATAGAGCTCTTAAGGATAGCGCAGTCAGGGGGTATGGGGAGAGGGCAGGAACGGGGTACTGATTGAGAATGATCAGCCATGCATGATCACATTGAATGGCGGTGCTGGCTCGAAGGGCCGAATGGCCTACTCCTGCACCTATTGTCTATTGAAACGTCACCCATTCCTTCTCTCCAGAGATGCTGCCTGTCCCGCTGAGTTGCTCCAGCTTTTTGTATCTATCCTCGGTTTAAACCTGCACCTGCAGTTCCTTCCTACACAATTCAAGGGGTTGGTGGTTGATGGGAAGAAGCTGTTTTTGAACCTGGGGTTAAACGGTTCTCAGGCTCGTGCAAGAAAAGTCCTTGGGTTCATGAGTTCTAGAAGCAGAATTAAGCCATTCGGCCCATCGAGTCTATTCCTCCATTCAATCATGGCTGATCTACCGTTCCCGCTCAACCCCATTCTCCTGCCTTCATCCCCATAATCCCTGACAGTCCGTTTACTAATCAAGAACCTTGTCAATCTCTGCCTTAAAAAACATCCATCGACTTGGCCTCCACAGCCGTCTGTGGCAATGAATTCCACAGATTCACCGCCCTCTGACTAAAGAAATTGCTCCTCACCTTCCTAAAGAAACATCCTTTCATTCTGAGGCTGTGCCCTCTGGTCCTAGACTCTCCCACTAGTGGAAACATCCTCTCCACATCCACTCTATCCAGGCTGCTCACTGTTCGGCAAGTTTCAACAATGATCCCCTCCCCCCGGGTCCTTCTGAACACAACAGAGAACAGACTCACCAAGACCACAACGCTTCACGCTCGTTGAATCTCCGGAGTCTGCCTGATCATTCCCTCTCTCCCTCGGCAAGCGATCCTCTCGTTGTCAGGCTCTATCTCTATTTGAGCCACTCGCCGTCTTTCATGGCAGATTTAATTTCCTGCCTCAGTAGATTTCCCAACTCAGTAAAACCCCTCGAGCTTGCCTGTGAAACCCTCCTCTCTCTCCTTCTCCTCGAATGGCCACTGAACGCTGAGGGGCATAGGGGGTTTCAGACTTGATGAGTCTGCTCGATTGCAATGAGGAAGAAAATAATTGGCACATGTCCGAACACAGCTGTGATTATAAAGCACATGAAACGTGATTCACATCATCCCAAACATGCCACAAACAGCTCTGAAATTTCCTGCTTCTCCTCGCAAGAAAATGACAGCCCTTAATGCAACCTGTCTTCATAGATTTACATTCACTCCGCCCTTTGTCGCTGTGCTTACCTTGATTTTATTTATGCAGAGTGTTATCTGTTTACTCTGGGCTGCCTGCACAATAAAGCCTTTCACTGGAGCTTGGCACACATGACATTAATACATCTAAAGGATTAACTTATTCCACAGGCAGACCTCAAATACTGGAGTAACTCAGCAGGTCAGACAGCATATCAGGGGAAAATGTATAGGTGCCACAGAAACATAGAAAATAGGAGCAGGAGGAGGCCATTCGGCCCTTCGAGCCAGCACCGCCATTCATTGTGATCATGGCTGATCATCCACAATCAGTAACCCGTGCCTGCCTTGTCCCCATATCCCTTGATTCCGCTAGCCCCCAGAGCTCTATCTAACTCTCTCTTTAAATTCGTCCAGTGATTTGGCCTCCACTGCTCTCTGTGGCAGAGAATTCCACAAATTCACAACTCTCTGGGTGAAAAAGTTCCTTCTCACCTCAGTTTTAAATGGCCTCCCCTTTATTCTAAGACTGTGGCTCCTGGTTCTGGACTCCCCCAACATTGGGAACATTTTTCCTGCATCTAGCGTGTCCAATCCTTTTATAATTTATATGTCCCTATAAGATCCCCTCTCATCCTTCTAAACTCCAGTTTTCCCATTTTGGGTCAGGACCCTTCTTTAGACTGGATCAGATTTGTTTTGTGTAGTCTCGTTCAGTTCAGTTTTGTTTACTTTACTTTACTTTAGTTTAGTTTAGACTTTAGTTTACCTGAGAGATATAGCATGAAAACAGTTTAGTTTAGTTGCTGTCTAACAGTGCCAGAGACCCAGTTCGATCCTGACTATGGGTGCTGTCTGTACAGAGTTTGTACGTGCTCCCCGTGACCGCGTGGGCTTTCTACAGGTGCTCTGGTTTCATCCCACTCTCCAAAGGCGTACGGGTTAATTGGCTTCAGTAAAAATCGTAAATTGCCCATTGAGTTTAGGATAGTGCTTGTGTACAAGATGTTCGCTGGTCGGCGTGGACTCTTGCTATTGAGGGCGTGCAGCGTAGGTTTACTAGGTTAATTCCCGGAATGGCGGGACTGTCATATGTTGAAAGACTGGAGCGACTAGGCTTGTGTACACTGGAATTTAGAAGGATGAGAGGAGATCTTATCGGAACGTATAAGATTATTAAGGGGTTGGACACGTTAGAGGCAGGAAACATGTTCCCAATATTGGGGGAGTCCAGAACAAGGGGCCACAGTTTAAGAATAAGGGGTAGGCCACTTAGAACTGAGATGAGGAAAAACCTTTTCAGTCAGAGAGTTGTGAATCTGTGGAATTCTCTGCCTCAGAAGGCAGTGGAGGCCAATTCTCTGAATGCATTCAAGAGAGAGCTAGATAAAGCTCTTAAGGATAGCAGAGTCAGGGGGTATGGGGAGAAGGCAGCCATGATCACATTGAATGGCGGTGCTGGCTCTAAGGGCCGAATGGCCTCCTCCTGCACCTGTTGTCTATTATCTATTGACTCGGTCAAGGGGTCTGTTTCCATGCTGTATCTCTGAAACAAACTAAAGTACAGTCAAAACTACACTAAACTAAACTAAACTGAAGAAAGACACAAAATGCTGGAGTAACTCAATGGGACAGGCACTGTCTCTGGAGAGAAGGAATGGGTGATGTTTCCGGTCAAGACCCTTCTTCAGACTGAGAGTAACAGGAAAGGGAACCGAGAGGTATCGACAGCAACTGTTCTGCGGTCATCCCAGTTTCTAATTTTAAAGACTCTAAAAGGAATCACCAGCACCATGTTATGTGTACTTCCTCACTGTGGTCAAACCAAGGCTATGACTGTTGTAGTAAAAAAGAGAAGTACTCAAGGGTGTGTCAGAAGGAACTGCAGATGCTGGTTTAAACCGAAGATAGACACAAAATGCTGGAGTAACTCAGCGGAGACAAGCAGCATCTCTGGAGAGATGGAATGGGTGACGTTTCGGGTCGAGACTATTCTGTCAGATCGATATGGAACAAATGAATGAAAGATATGTAAAAAAGTAACGATGATAAAGGAAACAGGCCATTGTTAGCTGTTTGCTGGGTGAGAACGAGAAGCTGGTGCGACTTGGGTGGGGGAGGGATAGAGAGAGAGGGAATGCAAGGGTTACTTGAAGTTAGATAAATCAATTTTCATGCCACTGGGGTGTAAGCTGCCCAAGCGAAATATGAGGTGCTATTCCTCCAATTTGCGTTTAGCCTCACTCTGACAATGGAGGAGGCCCAGGACAGAAGGGTCAGTGTCGGTATGAGAAGGGGAATTAAAGTGTTTGGCAACCGAGAGATCAGGTAGGTCCAGGCGGACTGAGCGAAGGTGTTCTGCGAAATGATCGCCCAGTCTGCGTTTGGTCTCAGAATGGTCAGAAAGTGCTCGGAACGGTTTGGTGAATGCTGTTTCTCTAACCTCTCATCTAGATTCAAGACAGTGTAAATGAGGATAGAGTTTTTAAAAAAGAACGTAAATTAAAAGACACTTGGACAGGTACACGGATAAGGAAGGTTGAGAGGGTTACGGGTCAAAGGTGATCAAACGCAACAAACTTAGTTTAGTTTAGAGATACAAAGCAGAAACAGGCCCTTCGGCCCAATGAATCCGCACCGACCAGCGATCCCCGCACACGCAAGGGACAGTTTACATTTATACCAAGCCAATCAACCTACAGACCTGCACGTCTTTGGAGTGTGGGAGGAAATCGAAGATCTCAGAGAAAACCCATGCAGGTCACGGGGAGAACGTACAAACTCCGTACAGACAGCGCCCGTAGTCAGGATCGAACCCGGGTCTCTGCAACTGTAAGGCAGAAGCTCTACCACTACACCACCTTTTAGTGGGCATCTTGGATGGCGTGGATGAGGTGGGCCGAAGGGCCTGTTTCCATGCTGTATGACATTGTGATGTCTTGAGAGGTCGGGAGCTTTTCTCTTGAAGGTTGGGAGGTGTGGGTGCCGGAAATGAAGACAGAAACGTTCTTGTTTCCAAACTTAAATTCCATATATTTAGTCTTTTCCAAAAACAGGTAAACTTAATTGTTTGCAGACAGGTACACAAAACCAAAACAGGTAGTTAAATCAAAACTGTAGCTTGCTGCCGTCTTAGAAAATATAACTCAAACACTGCTTTTCTCTCCCTCTCTGCTCCAGTCGTTGTCTCTCTTTTTAAATACACTGCCTCCCTTCCCTTTTAGCTCCCTCACTGAGGCAATCAGCTCATCTGGTTCAGCTGGGCAGCAATCAGTGTCAGCAGCAATCAGTGTCAGCAGCAATCAGTGTCAGCAGGGCAGGCAGCCCTGCTGACTATGGGTTTTGTAGTCTTTTGCTGGCAGCCATGATGGTTTGTAGTCCTTGGTGCATCCACCGGGAGGAAATGTATCTCCCCTCTATGACTCTACCTCTCATGATATCACAACTTCCATAGACGGGACGGTGGCGCAGTGGTAGAGATACTGCCTCACAGCGCCGGCGACCCGGGTTCGATCCTGACTCCGGGTGCTGGCTGCACGCACAGAGTTTGTACGTTCTCCCCATGACCGCGTGGGTTTCCTCCGGGTGCTCCGGGCTCCTCCCAGACTCTAAAGACGTGCAGGTTTGTAGGTTAATTGGCTTCCTGAGATCATAAGTTCTAGGAGCAGAATGAGGCCATTCGGCCCATCAAGCCTACTCAGCCATTCAATCATGGCTGACCTGTCCCTCCCTCTCAGCCCCATTCTCCTGCCTTCTCCCCATTACCTGAACACCCGTACTATTCTGTAAATTGCCCCTTAGTGTGTAGGATGCTCAAGTGGGAATAGCACAGAACTAGTGTCAACGGCCATCGATGGCCTGGTCTGTCGGCCACAGGGTCAATTTCCGCGCTGTATCTCGAAACAAGTAGACACAGTGTAAAGAAGGCATGAAGTGTACATGCCTTCATTGGTCGGGGTACATAGAACATAGAAAAGTACAGCACAGAAACAGGAAGGATATCGATCACGTGCAGGCAGAGGAGAATAATTTAACATGGCATCATGATCGGCATGGGCTCTATCTCTGCCTTAAAGATATCCATTAACTTGGTCTCCACGGCCTTCTGTGGCAATTAATTCCACAGATTCACCTCCCACTGGCTAAAGAAATTCCTCCACAAACACCTTGACAAATGTTCATAAATGCTTTGGCTTTTGGTGCAGAATGAGGCCATTCGGCCCATCTGGTCTACTCCACCATTCAATCGTGGCTGATCTATCTCTCCCTCTCTACCCCATTCCCCTGCCTTCTCCCCATAACCCCTGACGCTGATACATAGAAACATAGAAAATATGTGCAGGAGTAGGCCATTCGAACTTCTACCATTGGGCAGATGATACAAGGCCTTCTACGCCTGCACCTCCAGACTCAGGAACAGCTTCATCTCCAGGGCCATAGCTGCTCTGAACCAGTCCTGCTGAGCCGGATGGTCACATAGAAACATAGAAAATAGGTGCAGGAGTAGGTCATTCGGCCCTTCGAGCCTGCACCGCCATTCAATATGATCATGGCTGATCATCCAGCTCAGTAACCTGTACCTGCCTTCTCTCCATACCCCCTGATCCCTTTAGCCACAAGGGCCACATCTAACTCCCTCTTAAATATAGCCAACGAACTGGCCTCAACTACCTTCTGTGGCAGAGATTTCCACAGACTCACCACTCTCTGTGTGAAGAAATGTTTTCTCATCTCGGTGCTAAAAGACTTCTCCTTTATCCTTAAACTGTGACCCCTGGTTCTGGATATAATCAAGACCAGTCTATCACTGTTTAAAAAATACCCAAAGACTTGGCCTCCACAGCTGGCTGTGGCAATGAATTCCACAGATTCACCACCTTCTGGCTAGAGAAATTCCTCGTCGAATTTCTTTATGAAGTTTGTAGGTTCATATGTTATTCGGCCCTTCTGCCCATCAGGTCTGCTTCACCATTCAATCATGGAGGATAGCAGCATAATCAAGGACCAGTCTCACCCCGGCCACTCCCTCTTCTCCCCTCTCCCATCAGGCAAGAGGTACAGAAGTGTGGAAACGCACACCTCCAGATTCAGGGGCAGTTTCTTCCCGGCTGTTATCAGGCAACTGAACCGTCCTCTCATCAGCTAGAGTGCGGTCCTGACCTCCCATCTACCTGATTGGACACCCTTGAACTATTTTCAATCGGACCTTATCAGACTTTATCTCGCATTAAATGCTGTAGCCTTCATCCTTTAACTGCACGCTGTGGAAGGCTTGATTATAATCATGTACAGTCTTTTCACTGTACCTCTGATAATGGGATGTTAAATAAATTTGTAAAAGTCAAGTATGTTTCTGTTTATTTTTGTCAGTTTGTGTCCATGTATGTTTTTGTTAGTTTATGAAAAGTTTATGTGCGTTCTCTCTCTCTCTCTCTCTCTCTCTCACTCTCTCTCTCTCTCTCTCTCTCTCTCTCTCTCTCTCTCTCTCTCTCTCTCTCTCTCTCTCTCTCTCTCTCTCTCTCTCTCTCTCTCTCTCTCTCTCTCTCTCTCTCTCTCTCTCTCTCTCTCTCTCTCTCTCTCTCTCTCTGGTGTACCTCGACTTTCAGAAAGCCTTCGACAAGGTCCCACATAGGAGATTAGTGGGCAAAATTAGGGCACATGGTATTGGGGGTAGGGTACTGACATGGATAGAAAATTGGTTGACAGACAGAAAGCAAAGAGTGGGGATAAATGGGTCCCTTTCGGAATGGCAGGCAGTGACCAGTGGGGTACCGCAAGGCTCGGTGCTGGGACCCCAGCTATTTACGATATACATTAATGACTTAGACGAAGGGATTAAAAGTACCATTAGCAAATTTGCAGATGATACTAAGCTGGGGGGGTAGTGTGAATTGTGAGGAAGATGCAATAAGGCTGCAGGGTGACTTGGACAGGTTGTGTGAGTGGGCGGATACATGGCAGATGCAGTTTAATGTAGATAAGTGTGAGGTTATTCACTTTGGAAGTAAGAATAAAAAGGCAGATTATTATCTGAATGGTGTCAAGTTAGGAGGAGGGGGAGTTCAATGAGATCTGGGTGTCCCAGTGCATCAGTCAATGAAAGGAAGCATGCAGGTACAGCAGGCAGTGAAGAAAGCCAATGGAATGTTGGCCTTCATAACAAGAGGAGGTGAGTATAGGAGCAAAGAGGTCCTTGTACAGTTGTACCGGGCCCTGGTGAGACCGCACCTGGAGTACTGTGTGCAGTTTTGGTCTCCAAATTTGAGGAAGGATATTCTTGGTATGGAGGGCGTGCAGCGTAGGTTCATTAGGTTAATTCCCGGAATGGCGGGACTGTCGTATGTTGAAAGGCTGGAGCGATTGGGCTTGTATACACTGGAGTTTAGAAGGATGAGGGGGGATCTTATTGAAACATATAAGATAATTAGGGGATTGGACACATTAGAGGCAGGAAACATGTTCCCAATGTTGGGGGAGTCCAGAACAAGGGGCCACAGTTTAAGAATAAGGGGTAGGCCATTTAGAACGGAGATGAGGAAGTGCTACCGTTGCGTGCTAACCAGTCAGCGGAAAGACAAGACATGATTACAATTGAGCCATCCACAGCATGCTGTGAACTAAACTAGACAAAACTAAAGTAAACTAGGCTAAGCTAAGCAACGCTAAGCTAAACTAAGCTAAACTAAACAGTCTGAAGAAGGGTCTCGACCCGAAACATCACCCATTCCTTCTCTCCGGAGATGTTGCCTGACCCGCTGAGTTACTCCAGCGTTTTGTGATGCCCTAAACTAAACTAAAGTAAATGAAACTAAATTAATATTTTTCTTTAACCTGCTTCCACTTATCACCTCCTGGCCCCTGCCTCACTCCCCCCTCTCACCTCTTAATGCTGGCTATCTTCCGTCTGATTCTCCGTCCAGCAGAGTGGATTACTGTGCTGACATTCTCGTTACATCATCCAGTCAGATAGTGACTCTGTTTCCTGTTAGCAAGTCGGTACTCTCCACGCCAGTACATATACTCCCACAAAAACCCCATGTGTTTTCTATTGTTGCCTCAGATGTTGAATTACATCACACTGGAATTCTTCATACGCCTACTGCTTGCCATTTGAAGGACCTCACCCAACCTAGAACTTAATAGAACCCAATTAAACTAATCAAATATTTGTCTTTGTAAAAACCGTGTTAACCTTGGCTCGAATTTTTCCCAGTGTATTTCCGTAACTTAGGCAATAGACAATAGGTGCAGGAAGAGGCCATTCGGCCCTTCGAGCCAGCACTGCAATTCGCCGTGATCATGGCTGATCATCCACAATCTGTACCCCGTTCCTGCCCTCTCCCCATACCCCCTGACTCCGCTATCATTAAGAGCTCTATCTAGCTCTCTCTTGAAAGCATCCAGGGAATTGGCCCCCACTGCCTTCTGAGGCAGAGAGTTCCACAGCTTCACAACTCTCTGAGTGAAAAAGTTTTTCCTCATGTATAAGAAAATAACTGCAGATGCTGGTACAAATCGATTTATTCACAAAATGCTGGAGTAACTCAGCAGGTCAGGCAGCATCTCGGGAGAGAAGGAATGGGTGACGTTTCGGGTCGAGACCCTTCTTCAGACTGATGTCGGGGGTGGGACAAAGGAAGGATATAGGTGGAGACAGGAAGATA
Organism: Rhinoraja longicauda; assembly: GCF_053455715.1. Lineage (NCBI taxonomy): Eukaryota > Metazoa > Chordata > Chondrichthyes > Rajiformes > Arhynchobatidae > Rhinoraja > Rhinoraja longicauda. The sequence goes on from NC_135986.1 coordinate 11,488,599, forward strand.
GAGGGAGATCTGGGAAGGAGGGGAAGGGAGGGACAGAGGAACTATCTGAAGTTGGAGAAGTCGACGTTCATACCACCGGGCCGCAAACTGCCCAGGCGAAATATGAGATGCTGCTCCTCCGATTTCCGGCGGGCCTCACTATGGCACTGGAGGAGGCCCATGACAGAGAGGTCAGACTGGGAATGGGAGGGGGAGTTAAAGTGCTGGGCCACCGGGAGATCAGTTGCGGTAATGCGGACCGAGCGCAGGTGTTCAGCGAAGCGATTGCCGAGCCTGCGCTTGGTTTCGCCGATATAGATAAGTTGACATCTAGAGCAGCGGATGCAATAGATGAGGTTGGAGGAGGTGCAGGTGAACCTCTGTCTCACCTGGAAAGAATGTTTGGGTCCTTGGATGGAGTTGAGGGGGGAGGTAAAGGGACAGGTGTTGCATCTCGTGCGGTTGCAGGGGAAAGTGCCCGGGGATGGGGTGGTTTGGGTAGGAAGGGACGAGTGGACCAGGGAGTTGCGGAGGGAACGGTCTCCTCATCTCCGTTCTAAATGGCCTACCTCTTATTCTTAAACTGTGGCCCCTGGCTCTGGACTCCCCCAACATCTGGAACATGTTTCCTGCCTCTAGCCTGTCCAATCCCTTAATGATCTTATTTGTTTCAATAAGATCCCCTCTCATCCTTCTAAATTCTAGAGTATACAAGCCCAGTCGCTCCAGTCTTTCGACATCTTTGATAATTGCTTCTGTTATTTTCCCCAGGTAGAGGTTAGGTTAACTGACACTTAGTTTGTGTGGGAAGGAACTGCAGATGCTGGTTTACACGGAAGATAGACACAAAAAGCTGGAGTAACTCAGCGGGACAGGCAGCATCCCTGGCGAAAAGGAATAGGCGACGTTTCGGATCGAGACCCTTCTTCAGACAGAGAGTCATGGGGGAGGGAAACAAGAGGTTGTGGAAGGTACGTACTGTAAGATTTGAGAAGTTTTCCCTCATTTGGAAAGCAACACAATACCAAAGAGCTGCAGTTTGGACATTTTAAACGAGAGACTGGGGCTGATAGCGGAGAAAGGCTGCGGTCAGATTAACAAAGGATGTCACAATCCGTGGGTCCTAAAATGGCCGCAGGACCTCGTGACCAGCCACAAAAAGTAAAAACCTTACAACCCAGTCTCTAGGTTTCTGCAAAGCTACGGCCAGAACAAAGGATGGGTATTGGCCATGCAGAAACCTACGAAACCAGGTCGGAGTCCAGACACTGGGGCGCTGACATCAGCATACTTACAATGCCCCAAGCCGACCTAAACAGTTCATCTCAGTGAGGGGGCACAATAGCCCATAGAAAACTACCTGGTAGGTGATGGGAAACCAGTTAACACCCATCACCTCACAATGAAATCCCAATTTACACCGTCTGGCCATCCCCGGTATCCCCGAACATAAGCGCAGATCAGAAGAAAACCTCATACATATCTTTTTGAACAAAGAGATTCCAAGATCTGGCGGGAGATAGGGCGGGTCAGAAACAGTATAACTGGCCACTACTTTTGGGTTTTAAACTCAAGAAGAAATACTGGAAGAAGAAGCTGAAGCTAGAAGAAAACCTGCAAGAAACGCAAGCAGGCAAGAAGACGGACAGGAGGCAAGAAGCGCAGAGAAAACCGGGTTCGAAGTCTGAAGTCAAGAAGAAAGTCGGAAAGAAGAACGGATGCAAGAGAGAGGAACAGGCACGCAACTCGAAAAGAAATACTGCAAAAACCGAACAGCCAGTAACCCCAGTAATAACCCCATGGTGAGCATGCACTTCAAATCCTACATATCCTGGACATAGTTTAGTGTAGAGAGGAGGGTGGTTGTGAATAAACGTTGGGTGTGTATTAAAAATAGGGTTTGGTCAAGGTTGCGATGCGTCGTGCGTTCCCCATCTGACAGTCGTGTATGTGTCTTGCAGAACTGTGTTTAAGAATTCATAAGTAAAAGGGTATTCGTGTATACGTTTTGTGTAACTGTGTGTTTCAAGGATTCAGCGAAGAAGGTATTCGGATATATGTCTCGTGGAACTGTGTGCTTTTAAGTTTTCAGCGAAAAGGGTATTCGGGTATATGTCTTGTGAACTGTGCGTTTTGTGATTAATAAATAAAAGATATTCATGTATTCGGTATGTGTATTATAGATATGTCTTATCGAACTGTATAATAAGTATTCATGGACAATAGTCCCAAGTGCTGAATAAAAGCCTTTTTCATTTAAACCCTGGTTTTAAAATCTGGTCTGGTTGAATTTTTTCTGCACTATAAGAGCTCCTGCACCTAAGTCCAGTGTCTAGAACCGTAAGGGGTGAGTGGGTCGAACCACTCACGGGGAACCAGTGTGCACGGCCTGGTCAAGGGATCAGAGCAAGGCACGGGGACCTTAGGTCGGGCGAAAGCTCGGCGCAGAAACCCCTTACAGATAATGGCGACCACGAAGGGACACTGGCAGCAGGATGATAGTGTACCAGAAAAGGAGTTTAAAACTAGGGACATAATGGACGAGCGCATTGCGGACTATGTGTTTAGTAAGGTGAATATCACCAAACAATGGATGTGTGCGTTATTAGATGACAAGCGCCCACTGGATGCAGCGATCCGGTGGACGGCCAGTACAGCCCATAAGAAATCTGTAGAGAAGGCGGTCTGGCTGACCTGCTATAAAAAGCAGGTCCAGCTTTTGGACCGCGTGGTTGTGGCACAGGCAGCCCAGATCAGGGACCTTCAGGAGGAGGTAGAGGAGAAGGCTGCGGGTGGGAACCAGTTGATTGAGGCTCTGGACTCTTTAAACAAAGAGCGCCGGGTCGTGACCAACCGCCACGAAGCCAGGGTAGAGCTGATGGAGTGTCAGATCACTGAGGCAATGCGCAGTAAGGGCAAGCTCAGGGAGCAGTGCGCTTCCCTGAGCCGCCAGCTGGAGACCCAGGAAGAGAAACTTAAGGGAGTTAGGGCAGCCTATAAAATGGTTTTGGAGGACAGGTCAGAAGGGGCCGACCACGAGGCATGCCTGCAGGAGATAGAGGGTCTGCGGAGTGCTTTAAATAAAGCAAGCGGGCTGGTTTGTTTAATGAACCCCCCAGCGGGCCAGTCACTAGCGGGTGCGAAGGTCCCGGTTCCGATCCCTAGAAAGATCATGGTAGCTTCAGCCCCCAAACTCCGCGATCCCCCTAGCTACGAGGCATCCTGGGAAAGGGGTAGTGTAGGGGAAAGAGAGAGAGAGGAGCTCCCGGTAGAATACTCGGCACCGGCACCCATGTGCCCGGTCCTGGAAACCAGACGGGGACCCCCCATGGAGAATGGGGACACAGGACCCATTCAGAGCGAGATCGTGGTGCCCCACAACTCCCAGCATTTAAGAGCTATGATTGGGCATGTAACTAAATTGTCCGGATCAGGGGACCCCTCAATACATTTCAGGGAGATCGAGCAAACCGCCGCAATCAACGGTTGTGACGAGGGAGAACGGGCAAAATTGTTGCTGTTCTCCCTGGACAGCTCGATCCTCCAATGCCTCTCAGACGAGAGTAAAAGAGGGACCAGGACCTACGATCTCCTGCGGGACGAGGTCCTGGAAGTCTTGGGGGTGGGGGATGAGGGTCCTTTTGCCCGATTAGGGAAGACCCTCCAGATGGAGGCAGAACCCCCAAGAGTTTTTGCGGCGCGACTATGGACAGTATATCAGAGTAGTTGCCCGCACGTCCCCGCGCGGGATGACCTGGCCGGGAATGGGAGAGCCCAGTGGCTCCGATGTTTGGTATCAAACAGCCTGGCGGCCGTCAGGGAACAGGCGAAAGCCTGGTTTGATCCCACAAATAGCACGGAGGAGGCGGTTTTGGACCGTCTCACGGTAGGGTATAGAAACACCCGGAGTACGACCACCCGGTTAGTAAAAGGGAAGGTGTACGTAGCGGAGGCTACTGCACTGGCCCAAAAGGAGTGGCGATAGGAGGGTAACCCTACCGCACAGTCAAAGTGTTTTAAGTGCGGTAAGGTGGGACACTGGCAGAAGGATTGCAGGGCCCACACCAAGGAAGATAGGGTTGGCACCACCCTGCGCACCGAGGTCCCAGTTAAGCCCGAGATTATCGAAACGATGATCGAGGTGATGCAGTCCCTCATGGCCGACCAGGGGAAGGTGGCAGTCGCTACCGGCTCCCCGGGTGCGAGGAGGGCACTGGACATTCCCCAATGACATCAGCCCATGCAGCCTGCCTATCTGTGTCCTCTCCGCTACGATGCGTGGAAGAGGCCGCTTGTGGAGATGGTAGTGGAGAGGCAAAGGGGCAGTTATCTGTTGGACATGGGGGCTTCATGCACCGTGGTCCACACAGAGGAACCCTTTGACTCTCCCCTGTCCACGGGGGTCCCTTTCGCACTGGCGGGGTTCACAGGGAAGGAACAGGCTGGCGCGCGTTCACAGCCAAGGATGAGGCAGGTCACGCAGACAGGCAAGGTTGCCTGCGTGAGGGGGGAGGACATTCTCCAGGAATGGAGGGTCTCCCGTTTTGGGTGGGATTCAGGTGAGGAAGAGCCTGATCAGCTCGACCAGGGGCTGGATCCCATTACGGAGGAAGAGGAGTCGGAGGGGGACGACAATAACGTCCCCGACTCAAGCACCAGGAAGGCGGGGGTAGCGAGCGAAGGCTCACCACCTGTAGATACAGGTAGAGTGAGGCCGGATGCCGCGGGTATACCCAGCACCAAGGGGGCAGAGCTGGATGAGGAAGGGCCAGGGTCGGCAGCTGCGGGGGGTACCCGAGCTGCGGCACGGCAGGAACCGGTCCTCAGCCAGGCTGTCCAGGGGGCAGTGCCTAAGGTGATCCTCCGTAGATCCAGCAGGAAACCCCAACTTAGAAAGTTTTGGCCAGAGGTCGATCACGCCCCGAGGGAAGGGAGCCAAGTAGGGAGGAGGGAGCTTACGTTTCAGCGGAGGTTTAGCCCCCGACAGGCAGCGACAGGCTGCGGTGGATCAAAGGTGGGAGACAGCGTGGTGCAGCCGCAGGAGACGACCCGCTGCAGCCCTGACAGGGATTAGCGGAGCCGCCCGGGGAAGGCGGCACTGTATTATATTTTAGATAATATAAATAAGGATAGGTATTTTAGATAAGGATAAGCTATTTTAGATAAGGATAAGCTATTTAAGATATTTTAGGTAATATAGATAAGGATAGGTATTTTAGATAAGGATAAGCTATTTTAGATAATTTTTGTGGGAATAGTTAGCGTTTAAATAAAGTTGATGCGTCCAGGATGTGTGGGTGTGGGGTGCAGGCTGGGGGTCAAGAGACCCGCCCGCAGAGGCGTTTAACAAAGCCAAGCGCTCCCCAAGAGGCTGGCTATACCATTCTTCTTTATCTGTTTTCTGGAGTGGAAGGAGGCACTCGTATGGTGGATCTTTGCCACGGCGATCGGATGTGGGTGGACCTATCGGGGCCGCACCAAGGACATCATCGTCTACGGCTGCTCCGGGGACACGGCTCCCATCGCGACCGATGGGACTGGAAGGAGAGAAGCGGAGGAGACCGCAGTTTACTTCCATGAAGGCCGGTGGCCGGGGTGGCTGGGATCGAACTCTTCAGAGTATTCCAGCGCCCCAGGTTTTGCTTATCGGGACGCTTCATTATTGTGCCCGAGAGTCAAGTTCATCGCCCAAAGGGTAAGCGCCACCGTTGGCAAAAGGATCTGCCTGGTATGCACGGGGAAGGTCCCCGCGAGCAGGCGGTGGTGGCTGAGGAAAACGAGCAGGACAATGGCCAACTCCACTGTTGAGTGGGAGAGACTTAACAACAACACTCACAGAACTATTTCTGGGACTAAAGAACAGTTGAGTGTGTGTTGGGACAAATGGTGGGAACCGGATGAGGGGATGTGTATGTGTATGTGTATGTAGGGTCCAAGGTATCGTTGCCCCACGGGCAACAGCATATTTTTCCAGAGACAGTGGCAGGATGACAGTAAGGGGATGAGGTGGGATGTTAGCTCACGGGCTTGTGGGGTCCCCCTTTCCCCAATCCCGGTAAACGCCACTGAACTCATCACACGGCCACGCATGACACCTCCCACAGTTCCGCTGGCAGTAGCACAGGAGGGTGAGTGCCCAAAAACCACTAAGGGGCCCGGGAATGGCCTGGTACTGATACCGACTGACAAGGTATTGTACCAGGGGGTGCACTACGCGGTAGCCTCAGTGATTTTAAACCTCACCGAGGTGCGGATGCCGGAGTGGTGCCCCAGGGAAACTGAAAGACTAACCGGGTACATCAAGGGGAATGGAGAGACTGTTACGTGCGGGTGGGCGAGCAGGACCCAGCCGCAAGCTGCTAGGAGGACGTGCCCCCCCCCTCCGCACCAAGTAGACTGTGTTTTATATTGTCCCCTTTTAAAATTTGTATAAACTAGGTTTTTGTATTCGAATTTGTATCAAGAGTGATTGTGAAGGAATGTAAAAAAAAAAAAAGTATCGTTTTACTGTTGTATTGTTTTCATGTCCTACATTACAGCTGACACCAGTAGGAGGATGGCGGAGGCATCGGCCCGGGACAAGGTGTAGGTGTATGTGTCTGACATGAAAATGTACATACTTGTAATATAGTTTTGCCCGGGACACGGGCAGTAAAGATCAGCCTAAGATGGGGACTGTACGTTCGCAATGAAACACTAGTTTAGTTAAAACCTCAGGGGTCTGGATATGGAGAATCGGGAAAACATTACTCAACCACATTATTTAATTGATTCGATAAGCTGGGGTTATGCAAATCAACAGGAGGGACTGTAAGATTTGAGAAGTTTTCCCTCATTTGGAAAGCAACACAATACCAAAGAGCTGCAGTTTGGACATTTTAAACGGGAGACTGGGGCTGATAGCGGAGAAAGGCTGCAGTCAGTTTACCAAAGGATGTCACAATCTGTGGGTCCTAAAATGGCTGCAGGACCTCGTGACCAGCCACAAAAAAGGTAAAAACCTTACATCCCAGTCTCTAGGTTTCTGCAAAGCCATGGCCAGAACAAAGGATGGGTATTGGCCATGCAGAAACCTACGAAACCAAGTCGGAGTCCAGACACTGGGGCGCTGACATCAGCATACTCACAATGCCCCAAGCCGACCTAAACAGTTCATCTCAGTGAGGGGGCACAATAGCCCATAGAAAACTACCTGGTAGGTGATGGGAAACCAGTTAACACCCATCACCTCACAATGAAATCCCAATTTACACCTTCTGGCCATCCCCGGTATCCCCGAACATAAGCGCAGATCAGAAGAAAACCTCATACATATCTTTTTGAACAAAGAGATTCCAAGATCTGGCGGGAGATAGGACGGGTGAGAAACAGTATAACTGGCCACTACTTTTGGGTTTTAAACTCAAGAAGAAATACTGGAGGAAGAAGCTGAAGCTAGAAGAAAACCTGCAAGAAACGCAAGCAGGCAAGAAGACGGACAGGAGGCAAGAAGCGCAGAGAAAACCGGGTTCGAAGTCAACTGAAGTCAAGAAGAAATACTGGAAGAAGAAGTTAAGTCAACTCGAGAAGAAAACCTGCAGGAAACGCAAGCAGGCAAGAAAACGAATGCAGGAGGAAGAAAAGACAGGCAAGAAAAACGGATGCAAGAGAGAGGAACAGGCACGCAACTCGAGGAGAAATACTGCCAAACGAACAGCCAGTAACCCCAGTAATAGCCCCATGGTGAGCATGCATTCCAAATCCTACATATCCTGGACATAGTTTAGTGTAGAGGGGAGGGTGGTTGTGAATAAACGTTGGGTGTGTACTAAAATATGTGTTGGTCAAGGTTGCGATGCGTCGTGCGTTCCCCATCTTACAGTCGTGTATGTGTCTTGCAGAACTGTGTTTAAGAATTCATAAGTAAAAGGTATTCGTGTATGTGTCTTATAGAACTGTGTTTTATGATTCATAGTTATAAGTATTCGTGTGATTCGGTATGTGTTTCATAGACATGTATTATAGAACTGTATAAGTATTCATGGACAATAGTCCCAAGTGCTGAATAAAAGCCTTTTTCATTTAAACCCTGGTTTTAAAATCTGGTCTGGTTGAATTTTTCTGCACTATAAGAGCTCCTGCACCTAAGTCCAGTGTCTAGAACCGTAAGGGGTGAGTGGGTCGAACCACTCACGGGGAACCAGTGTGCACGGCCTGGTCAAGGGATCAGAGCAAGGCACGGGGACCTTAGGTCGGGCGAAAGCTCGGCGCAGAAACCCCTTACAGTACGAACAAATGAATGAATGATATAATAATAATAATAATACATAATAATACATTTTATTTATATAGCGCTTTTCATACACTCAAAGACGCTTTACAGAGATTTTGAGAACATAGGGAAATTAATAAATAGATAAATAAGTAAATAAATAAATGAACAGAGAAAGGAGACAAGGTGAGGTGACCTTCAGTGGTTGAAGGCAGTACTGAACAGGTGAGACTTCAGTGATGTTTTGAATGTGGTGAGTGTGGGGGAGTCTCTAACGGTTTGGGGTAGTGAGTTCCATAGGGTGGGAGCAGCGATGGAGAAAGCCCTGTCCCCCCAGGATCTGAGTTTAGTCCGGATGTGGGGGGATAGGAGATTGGCAGCGGCAGAGCGGAGGGTGCAGGTGGGAGTGTGCCTGTGGAGGAGGTCGGTCAGGTAGGATGGGGCCAGGTTATGGAGGGCTTTGTAGGTTATGAGGAGGATTTTGTATTGGATTCTCTGGGGGATGGGGAGCCAGTGGAGTTTATAAAGGACGGGGGTGATATGGTCACGGATCGGGGTGTGTGTGAGTAAACGGGCAGCGGAGTTTTGAATGTATTGAAGTTTACTGATGATTTTTGAGGGTGCGCCATAGAGGAGGAGGCTGTTGCAGTAGTCCAAACGGGAGGTGATGAAGGCGTGGATGAGGGTTTCTGCAGCTGTGGAGGAGAGGGATGGACGGAGACGGGCAATGTTTTTGAGGTGGAAGAAGGCTGTCTTTGTGATGTGTTTGATGTGTTTGTCGAAGGAGAGGGTTTGATCAAGGATGATTCCAAGATTCCGGATGTGAGGTGAGGTGGATACTGGGAGACCATCAATGTTGAGGATGAAGTTTTGGGTGATATGATCAAGGGAAGGTTATGATCAGTGTGGAGAGAGTGTCCAGCTTCAAGTTTCTGGGCACTCACATTTCGAAGGACCTAACGTAGTCCAATAACACTGCTGCGCTGGTCAAAAAGGCACAGCAACGACTGTTCTACCTAAGAACACTGAAAAAGTCTGGTCTACCCCAACAGCTGCTGACGACCTTCTACCGCTGCACCATAGAGAGCATCCTAGCACATGGCATCCCTGTGTGGTACCTCAGCTGCTCGGAGGCAGAGAGGAAAGCTCTTCAGCGGGTAGTCCATAGAGCTCAGAGGACCATCGGAACACAGCTACCAGCCTTGGAGGGCATCTACAACACACGATGCCTCAGAAAAGCCGCCAGCATCCACAAAGACCTTTCACACCCCTGCAACAGTCTGTTTGAAATTCTACCATCGGGCAGACGATACAAGGCCTTCTACGCCCGCACTTCCAAACTCAGGAACAGCATCATCCCCAGGGCCATAGCTGCTATGAACCGGTCCTGCTGAGCCGGATGGTCACATCGCACAGCGAACCGGCACAGATTTACTTGCACTTTATTCTGTTTTAAAACTGCTCAATTTTATTTCGGAGTCACGTGAGTGACTACGTGAAGACCCCGTCCAGCACGCATGCGCGACATTAGCGTTCATGCAGTGCACCCGCGACGAACGGGAGTTCAAGGTGCTCCCGCTACAATTTAAAAAGTCGGGCCGACAGGTAAGTTCTACCGTGGCCGTGAGTATTTTCTCTGTGGTCTGCTTTAGGTCCCAAGATGAGCAAGACCAGAGGAAAGAAATTTGCAGCTCGCCCCCGTTCGTCTTCCGTTGAGGAACGTTCTTTGGAGGGGGGGCAAGAGGCGGCAGCAACTACCGAGCCGAGCCCAGCACCGCTAGTGCAGCCTGAGCAGCGAGCTGGAGGTACCTGCAGCCAGAACCGGGCGGTAGTATCCGACGATTCGGATGAAGATGCCACACCGCTCGAGAGCGGCACTGGCAGCCGCCTAAGCCGAATGGAACGGCTTATGGAGCAAATGCTCCAGCGAGATCTGCTGAGAGAGCAGCAGCAGACTCGCCAAGGGAGCCCAGGTACTCCCGCAGTGCCCTTTACGGCACTGGCCATTGCCTCACCTTCTTTTGAAGGCAGCATTGGCGACCAGGTCTGGGCTGGTCAAGAAGAGGGGTTGTTGGCTGAAGATGTCCGGAGTACGCAGAGTGTACAGGATCAGGAAGAGCTGCTGGGTGTGGTCAACCGCTACGTGGTCATTCCACGAGCGGGTCGGCCTTTAGAGCCGAAACTTGCAGCCAGCATTGACCACCTGTCCTCAAAACCCCTACAAGAACGGGTGGTCAATGAGGCTCTTGAGCTATATACAGCCCCAGAAAATTGTACATCATTAAATGTACCAGCTGTAAACAGCCAAATTTGGGGACATTTGGGGCAGAACATCAGGAACCTGGAGTTGAAGCTCCAGAAAATCCTTAATCTCCTGACTGCAGGGATGACATCATATGCTCGGTCCATTGATGGTGTGGACATCTCCACAAATCAGCAAGATACATTAGCTCTGCTGTGCACCACTCAATACCAGATAAATATTTTACGGAAGGAAATCATCAAGCCTGCCTTCAACCCTAAGTTTGCGGGACTCTGCAAAACACCGGGTTCAGAACCTCCAATTCTGCTTTTTGGAAAGGATCTTCCAAAAAAGGTGAAAGACCTAGAGGAAGAATCCAAGACCTTTGGTCTCGTGAGGGCAGGTTTGGGACCGAGCAGACCTAACAAACCCAGGCGGCAGTACCCCACGGCGTCCACCAGTCATAGACCACCATATGGGACTGGTGAAAGCTCGGGGTCCGCAACCATTCCCCGTAAGCCTTTTTTAGGCCCGCGCCCAGAGCGGACCCCATGGAAAATGCGCCACCCCCAACAACATCAACGTCAACAGCAGCCCTCTACAGCCCAGCAGACACCTCATCGTCCAGCGAAGAGGCAGAAGAAAAATTAACACCAGTAACCATGGAGGTAGGTGGGTCTGGTACCTCTCAGCATATGAGCAGTAGGGACTCTATACTATCAGGGGGGAGATTGCACTTGTTTTTGGATGCATGGGAAACCATCACTAATGACAAGTACATACTAAGCTGCATTCATGGCTATAAAATTGACTTTGTTCATGAAAACATTCCGCCAGTTCAGCACATACCCCAAAGGGTATTCACCCTCTCAGTCAGAGAGAAACAAGAGGGTCAAGCTGAACTTGTGAGGCTACTAGCAAAAGGTGTCATTGAAAGAACAAAACATCAACCTTTGGAATTTGTGTCTAATATCTTCACTAAAACTAAAAAAGATGGTGGATGTCGCATCATCATTGACTTAACTACGTTAAACGAGTCAGTTAAGTATACACATTTCAAGATGGAAACTTTTGAAACCGCCAGACTTTTGATTTCTACAGGGTACTTTCTAGCAGGCATTGATTTAAAAGATGCTTACTACTCAGTACCCATACACAAGGAGCATCGTAAATACTTAAAATCCAATTTTACACCGTCCACTACCATGGACTATCTTGGATTTACGATTGATACTGTTCGCATGGTTGTAACTCTGCCAAAGGGAAAAGCATCAGAATTGGCACTATCATGCCACGAACTAATGCATAAACGTCAGCCAACCATACGGCAGGTAGCTAGAGTTATTGGTAAAATGGTAGCAGCTTTTCCAGCTGTACAATTTGGGCCTTTGCACTACCAAAATTTACAAAGAGCAAAAGTGCACGCACTTAAGCAAAACTCAGGTCACTTTGACCGAGCTGTGTATTTAACTGCTGAATCCATTACAGAGTTACAATGGTGGACAAGGAACATTAGGCTCAGTTCCAGTCCCATAATAATCACCAACCCAGTATTAACCATTCAAACGGATGCCAGTGCTTTGGGCTGGGGAGCAACTAACATGCAATCCAGCACAGGGGGCAGATGGACTAATTCTGAATCATCTTGCCTACAGACACGGGGTATCAACTATTTAGAAATGTTGGGTGCGTTTTATGGTTTAAAAGCATATTCATCTAATACGCATCATGCACATGTCCGGTTGCAATTAGATAATACCACGGTGGTGGCTTATATCAACCACATGGGTGGTATAAAGTCAATATCGTGTGACAAATTGGTCAACCTAATCTGGCAATGGTGTGTCGAAAGACATACTTGGTTATCAGCAACTTACCTACCAGGTAAGCAAAATACAGTGGCAGACACCAGGTCACGCAAATTTAACGATAACATCGAATGGATGTTAAATCCCAAAGTATTTGCCTAAATTACAAAGCAATATGGCACACCAGATATCGATCTATTTGCATCCAGGCTGAATCACCAGGTACCAACGTATGTCGCTTGGGAACCAGACCCTGAGGCAGCAGCAGTTGATGCATTCACGCTGTATTGGGGGAAAATGTTCTTTTATGCTTTTCCTCCCTTCTGCCTCATCAGTCGGGTGTTACGCAAGATTCAATTGGATTCCGCTTCAGGAATCTTGATAACACCCGACTGGCCTACACAGCCATGGTACCCAGTGGCCCTCGACATGGCTGTCGAAACACCGTTGGAATTCCCCAGCAGTCCGGAATTATTAATCCACCCAGTGTCAGGCATTAGTCACCCGTGCCATGACAGAGTCAATCTCCTGGCTTGCAGATTCTAAAAAGACCTCTACTGGGCCTGGGACTGTCTGAGGACGCCATCAACATGATGACCGCATCCCACCGGGAGTCCACCAGGAGACAATACCTGACCAACATAAGGAAATGGGAACGGTATTGCTCCAAAACAGGAACTACCTACACTACAGCGACAGCCACCAGTGTTGTGGAGTTCCTGGTTGGATTACATCGGGAAGGACTCAGCTACAGCGCCATAAATACAGCCAGGAGTGCGTTGTCAGCTTATTTGGTTCCAGCAGCAGGACAACTGGCTTTCGGGTCCCATCCACTAGTAATCAAAATCATGAGGGGCATTTTTAACACTAACCCCCCCAGACCAAGGTACACTCAGATCTGGGATGTCAGCATTGTGCTGACGTACCTTAGGGGATGGCCACCGCCCAGGGCACTCACGCTGGAACAACTTACACTGAAATCAGTCATGCTCATGGCACTAGTGTCAGCTCAAAGGGTACAGTCCCTCCACCTTCTGAGGCTGGACAGCATGACAGAGTCATTGGACTGCTTCACATTCCATATTCAGGGACTGGTCAAACAAACTAGACCAGGTACCACGCCTCCAGTCATGGAGTTCTGGGCATATTCATCTGACCCACGGCTGTGTGCCAAGACCCATCTCGCCAATTACATAGACACAACATATAACTTAAGAGGGAGAGAAAAAGCCTTATGGATAAGCCACAAGAAGCCTCATGGTCAGGTGACGAGCCAAACCATTTCAAGGTGGCTCAAGCAGGTGCTTAAGTCCGCGGGAGTCAATACTAATATTTACAAATCTCACTCCACCAGGGCTGCATCTACGTCGGCGGCTAGTCGAATGGACGTGCCTATGGACCATATTCTGGCCAGAGCAGGATGGTCCTCGGAAAGAACTTTCCAAAGGTTTTATAATAAACCGCTGGCGCAACCTGCTACATTTGCAGACAGAATTTTAGAGTCTGCAGATAATATTTAATTTGAGCCCTGGGGAGCTCTCTGTTTTTTGTTGTCATTAATAAACCTTTTTTGCTCACAAACAGGTTTCTTGATTGCGATAACATACTTCCTCCCTCTAAGGTCTTCAGACAGTGAGTGAAGCATGAGCTGGTACACGGTTCGGAATCACAGAGCTTTGAAGTCTTCACGTAGTCACTCACGTGACTCCGAAATAAAATAGTAAGATTAAATGAGAACTTACCAGTTCGAAGTTTGATCTGTATTTTATGAGGAGTTACGATGAGGGATTACGTGCCCTCCGCTCCCACCCTCTATTATACAGATCAACTGGTAATTAAGTTCTTATTCTTTCTTTACTATATTTATTTCAATCGTTGTGTTTTTTCTGTGAATCCACACCGCTGCTTTGAAGAATGTCGCGCACACGTGCTGGACGGGGTCTTCACGTAATCCCTCATCGTAACTCCTCATAAAATACAGATCAAACTTCGAACTGGTAAGTTCTCATTTAATCTTACTAATTTGTTTCATTGGGTTGTTTAAATAAAAAACCGACTAGCTAATTAATTTATTGCATCGTATGGGAGGCGCATTCCCAATCTCGTTGTACCCCTGTACAATGACAATAAAGATATATTGTATTGTATTGTATTGTATTGGAGCCCACAATGTTCCATTGTTGGCAGCGGGGAAGGTGATAACGAGTTATGCAAAGAGTGAAACTCAACAGGACGACAGTGAAACTAGTACGACGACTAGGGTGTTGGAGTGACAGGGCGGTAGAGGGGATGCAGGGGGGGGGGTTACAAATTCCCTGGCCCAAGCGAATTATGAGGTGCTGTTCCTCCAATTTGCATCTGCCCTCACTCTGACAGTGGAGGAAGCCCAGGACAGAAAGGTCAGTGTGGGAATGGGAGTGGGGACTTATAGTGTTTGGCAACCGGGAGATTGTGTAGGCCAAGGCGGACTGAGCGAAAGTGTTCAGGGACACGATCGCCCAGTCTGCGCTTGGTCTCGCCGACAGAGAGGAGTTTTCTATTGTCGTCTTTGAAGTGGAATTTATCACACTGGAAATCTTCGCACACACACTACCTACCTTTGAAGGACCCCCCCCCCCCCCCCCCTCCCCGACCTAGAACTTAATAGAACTCAATTAAACTGATCAAATGTTTGTCTTTGTAAAAACTGTGTTGACTTTGGCTCGAATTGTTCCCAGTGCATTTCCGGAACTTCTTTCATAATTGCTTCTGTTATTTTCCCCAGGTAGAGGTTTTAAGTTAACTGACACTTAGTTTGTGTGGGAAGGAACTGCAGATGGTGGTTTATACCGAAGATAGACACAAAAAGCTGGTGGAACTCAGCGGGACTGGCAGCATCCCTGAAGAGAAGGAATAGGCGACGTTTCGGATCATAGAAACATAGAAACATAGAAAAATAGGTGCAGGAGTAGGCCATTCAGCCCTTCGAGCCTGTACGCACCGCCATTCAATATGATCATGGCTGATCATCCAGCTCAGTAACCTGTACCTGCCTTCTCTCCATACCCCCTGATCCCTTTAGCCACAAGGGCCACATCTAACTCCCTCTTAAATATACCCAATGAACTGGCCTCAACTACCTTCTGTGGCAGAGAATTCCACAGACTCACCACTCTCGGTGTGAAGAAATGTTTTCTCATCACGGTCCTAAAAGACTTCCCCCTTATCCTTAAGCTGTGACCCCTGGTTCTGGACTTCCCCAACATCGGGAACAATCTTCCCGCATCTAGCCTCTCCAACCCCTTAAGAATTTTATATGTTTCAATAAGATCCCCCCTCAGTCTTCTAAATTCCAGCGAGACCCTACTGCAGACATAGAGTCGGGGGAGAGGGAAACGAGAGATTATGGAAGGTACGCAGAACAAATGGATGAAAGGTGGGCAAAACGATGGTCAAGGAAAGGTGGAGACCACAATGGTCCATTGTTGGCTGCGAGGAAGGTGGTAACGAGTTACGCAAGCAGTGAAATTCAGCAGGACGACAGTGAAACTGGTACAACGAGTAGGGTGGGAGAGGAACGGAGAGAGAGGGGATGCAGGGGACACAGCTTAAAACCCAGCCGTACCCCCTTTCTCTCCGTCCCTCACCCACCCTAGTCGTGGTACTAGTTTCACTGAGCTACCGTCCACCACGTTGGAAACTCTCAGACTATCTTTAATCGAACTTTACTGGACTGGAAACCAAAGCCAGGATCGAACCCGAGTCTCTGGTGCTGTAAGCGCTGTACCTCAGCACACGTGACAATAAACCAACCTAAACTAAAGTAAACAATACTCTTCCACGGGCATTACAGGAAACAGCGTGCAGAATGACATGCACTGGGTGAAGGCCCAATCTTGTTCAAGATTGTTTCCTTTCCCACCAATTCTAGGACCCATCAGGGAGTGGAGCAGAACCAGGGTTGCCAACTGTCCCGTATTAGCCGGGACATCCCTTATATTGGGCTAAATCGGTTTGTCCCGTACGGGACCGCCCCTGTCCCATATTAGGTCCAGGGGGCGCTGTAGGCCTAGACACTGCAGGCCCAGATACTGTAGTCCCGGGGGCCGCCGCAGGCCCGGACACTGTAGTCCCGGGTGCCACTGTAGGCCCAGACACTGTAGGCCCAAACACTGTAGGCCCGGACACTGTCGGCCCGGGAGCCGCTGTGGGCCTGGACACTGTAGGCCCAGACATTCTAAGCCCAAACACTGTAGGCGCAGACACTGTCGGCCCGGACACTGTCAGCCCGGACACTGTCGGCCCGGGGCCCACTGTCAGCCCGGACACTGTAGGCTCTGGGGCCGCTGTAGGCTCGGACAGTGTAAGCCCGCCATTGGTGGAACGGGAGCACGTGGCCGCTGGCTGGGTGAGGTCACGTGGGGCACCACCTTTTGCCCCTTATTTGGGAGTGAGAAAGTTGGCACCCCTAAGCAGAACACCGCGGAAAATCCCCAAGGAATATTCCGGAATCCCTGGGAAGTTGTGTGTGGGTTAATGCCACTGGCAGAGGACACACCAGAATATACAAACAGGGATGTAATGCTGAGGCTCTATAAGGCGCTGGTCAGGCTGCATTTGGAGCATTGTGAACAGCTTTTGAGCCCCATATCTGAGGAAGGATGTGCTGGCTCTGGAGAGGGTCCAGAGGAGGTTTACGAGAACGATTCCGAGAATGAATGGGTTAACCTATGATGAGCGTTTGTCAGCACTGGGCCTGTACTCGCTGGAGTTTAGAAGGATGAGGGGGGGGACTTCATTGAAACGTACTGAATATTGAGCGGCCTGGATAGAGTGGATGTGGAGTGGATGTTTCCACTAGTGGGAGAGTCTAGGACCAGAGGGCACAGCCTCAGAATTAAAGGATAAAAGTATGTACCTTTAGAAAGGATATGAGGAGGAATTTCTTTAGTCATAGGGTGGTGAATCTGTGGAATTCATTGCCACAGACTGCTGTGGAGGCCAAGTCCTTAGGTATTTGGCCTAAGCAAAAATTGACGGATTCTTGATTAGGCAGAGTGTTAAAGGTTACGGAGAGAAGGCAGGAGAATGGGGTTGTTAGAGAAAGATATGATTGAATGGCAGAGTCGACCCGTTGGGCTGAATGGCCTAGTTATGTTCCTATACCTTGTGAACTGTAGGAAAATAACTGCAGATGCTGGTTCAATTTGAAGGTAGACACAAAATGCTGGAGTAACTCAGCGGGTCAGGCAGCATCTCAGGATAGAAGGAATGGGTGACGTTTCGGGTCGAGACCCTTCTTCAGACAGATGTCCTCAGTTGTCCAAGCCCTAAAGGTGGCGCAGCGGTAGAGTTGCTGCCTTACAGCGAATGCAGCGCCGGAGACTCAGGTTCGATCCTGACTACGGGCGCCGTCTGTACGGAGTTTGTACGTTCTCCCCGTGACCTGCGTGGGTTTTCTCCGAGATCTTCGGTTTCCTCCCACACTCCAAAGACGTACAGGTATGTAGGTTAATTGGCTGGGCAAAGGTTAAAAAAAAATGTCCCTAGTGTGTGTAGGATAGTGTTAATGTGCGGGGATCGTTGGGCGGCGCGGACCCGGGGGGCCGAAGGGCCTGTTTCCGCGCTGTGTCTCTAAAATAAAATCTAAAGGGCTGTGGAGAAAACCACTCACAGCTTTGAAGTCCAAAAATTGGGAGACAGGATGTATAAGGATTAGTTTATTTATTTCATTTAGAGGTACAGCGTGGAAACAGGCCCTTCGGCCCACCGCGTCCGTGCCGACCAACAGTCCCCACACACTAACGCTATCCTACACACGATTGACATTTACAACCAGCCAATTATCCTACAAAACTCGCACGTCTTTGGAGTGCGGGAGGAAACCGAGGGTCTCGGAGAAAACCCACGCAGGTCACGGGGAGAACGTACAAACCCCGTACAGTGAGCGCCCGTAGTCGGGATGGAACCCGGGTCTCTGGCGCTGAAAGCGCTGTAAGGCAGCAACTCTACCGTTGCACCACCATGTCGGTTAAGCCACTCACAGCTTTGAGGCCCAAAGGTCGTGTAGCAGTAAGTATACCGATTAGTGGAAAGTTTATGCTGATAAAATTCACTGACGATTTCAGAAAAGCCCGTTGTGTTTACAAACACACGGTGTAAATTCCTGAAATCTCCAGGCAGGACCTGTCAAAGGAGCTGTGCGTTGCTGGGGCCAGTCTCACCCCGGCCACTCCCTCTTCTCCCCTCTCCCATCAGGCAAGAGGTACAGAAGTGTGAAAACGCACACCTCCAGATTCAGGGGCAGTTTCTTCCCGGCTGTTATACGGCAACTGAACCAGTCACTGAATGTAAGCATGCAGGTACAGCAGGCAGTGAAGAAAGCCAATGGCATGTTGGCCTTCATAACAAGAGGAGTTGAGTATAGGAGCAAAGAGGTCCTTCTGCAGTTGTACAGGGCCCTAGTGAGACCGCACCTGGAGTACTGTGTGCAGTTTTGGTCTCCACATTTGAGGAAGGATATTCTTGCTATTGAGGGCGTGCAGCGTAGTTTTACCAGGTTAATTCACGGAATGGCGGGGCTGTCGTATGTTGAAAGACTGGAGCGACTGGGCTTGTACACACTGGACTTTAGAAGGATGAGAGGGGATCTTAGGAGGTCTTAGGTGGAGGGGATCATTCGCCGCCAACGGCTCCACGGAGACGAGTGGACATGGGGGCCGAGTGGGTGGAGGGAAGGGTGGGGGTAGGAGGGGGGTGAGGGTGGGGGAAAGGGGGAGGTGGGGAAAGTGGGGTGAGAGTGAGAGTAGGTGAGGAGAGAGTGGGGCGAAGGGGAGAGTGGGACAGCGGGGGTGGGGGGGTGGTTGGGGGGAAAAGAGAGGGGGTGGGGGGAGGGGAACAGTGGGGGTCAGGGAAGGGGGGAAGCGGGGACAGTGAGAATGGGGGTGGGGGACAGTGAGAATGGGGGGTGGGGACAGTGAGAATGTGGGTGTGGGACAGTGAGAATGTGGGTGGGGGACAGTGAGAATGGGGGTGGGGGACAGTGAGAATGGGGGTGGGGGACAGTGAGAATGGGGGTGGGGGGACAGTGAGAAATGGGGGTGGGGACAGTGAGAATGTGGGTGGGGCGAGTGTGGATGGGTGGGTGGGGTTGAAGGTGGGGGAGGAGAGGGATGGGGTGGAGAGAGAGGGGGGATGAGGGAGAGTGGGAACGGGCTGCGGGAGGAGAGAATGGGGGGAATGTGGGGGAGGGGAGGGTGGGGGTGAAGGTGGGGAGAGAGGGGGGATGGGGGAGAGTGAGAGTGGGGCTGGGGGAGGGAGGGGTGGGGGAGTGGAGGAGAGGAGAGATTGGCGGGGAGAGGGAGTGTGGGGGAAGAGAGAATGGGGGGGAGTGTGGGAGGAGCAGAGAGTGGGGGTCGGGGAGAGAGTGGGGGGGAGGGGACAGTGAGTGAAAGGGGGAGGAGAGAGGGGTGTGGGGGGAAGGGGGTGGTGTTGGTAGGAAGAGAGTGGTGGTGGGAAGAGAGTGGGGGGGTAGAGAGTGGGCGGGAAGGGGGACAGTGGGGGTGGGGAAGAGGGGAGAGTGGGGGTACGGGGGAGGGGGACAGTGGGAATGGGGGTGGGGCAAGTGGTGGAGGGTGGGGGTAGGAGGGTATGATGGGGGAGAGTGAGAGGGGCTGGGGAGGAGAGGGGTGGGGGGGAGAGGGAGTGTGGGGGGAGGGGAGGGTCGAGGGAGAGTGGGGACTGGGGAGGGGGACAGTGGGGGGGGGGGTGGTGGTGGGGGGGAGGGGGACAATGACGGTGAGGGAAGAGTGGGGGGAGGGGACAGTGAGTGAAAGTGGGAGGAGAGAGGGGTGTGGGGGGAAGGTGGTGGTGGTGGTGGGAAGAGAGGGGGTGGTGGTGGGGGAAGGGGTGGGGCTGGGGGGGAGGGGACAGTGGGGGTGGGAAGAGGGGAGAGTGGGGGTGCGGGGGAGGGGGGCAGTGAGATGGGGTGGGGTGAGTGGGTGGAGGTGGGGGTAGGAGGGGGTAAGGGTGGGGGGAGGAGAGGAGAGGAGTGGGGGTGGGGGAGGAGAGGAGAGGAGTGGGGGGTGGGGGAGAGTGAGAGTGGGGGGGTGGGGGTGAGTGAGAGTGGGGGGTGGGGAGAGTGAGAGTGGGGGGTGGGGAGAGTGAGAGTGGGGGGTGGGGGAGAGTGAGAGTGGGGGGTGGGGGAGAGTGAGAGTGGGGGGTGGGGGAGAGTGAGAGTGGGGGGTGGGGAGAGTGAGAGTGGGGGGTGGGGAGAGTGAGAGTGGGGGTGGGGGAGAGTGGGAGTGGGGAGTGGGGGGAGAGTGAGAGTGGGGGGTGGGGGGAGGAGAGGAGTGGGGGGTGGGGGAGAGTGAGAGTGGGGTGGGGGAGAGTGAGAGTGGGGGAAAGGGGTGTGGAGGGGGAAGGTGGGGTGGGGGAGAGTGGGTTGGGGAGGAGGCAATGAGGGGTGGGGGGAGGAGGAGAGAAGTGGGGGAAAGGGGGTGGTGGGGGAAGGTGGGTGGGGGAGAGTGGCGAGTGGGGGTGGGAGGGAGAGTGGGACTGGGGAGGAGGGCAGAGTGCTAGTGGGGAGGAGGGAGGGGTGGGGGGAAGGGGACAGCAGGGGAGGGGGTTGGTGGTGGGGGGATGAGAGAGGTGGTGGGGGGAAGGCGGACAGTGGGGGGGGGGTGGGGGAGTTGGGAGGAGCAGAGAGTGGGGGTGGAGGGTGAGTGGGACTGGGGAGGGGGACAGCTGGGGGATGGTGGTGAGGGGAGGAGAAAGTGGGGGTGGGAGGGAGTGAGGGAAGGGGGGAAGGTGGGCGGGGGGGGAGAGGACAGTGGAATTGAAAGGAGGGGGAGGTGGGGGGAGTAGAGAGGGGGTGTGGGGGGAAGGGGAAAGGGCGACTGGGGGGGTCAGGAGAGAGTGGGGTGGGGGAGAGGGATGGGAGGGAGGGGGGACAGTGAGGAATGCGGGTGGGGAGAGTGGGTGGAGGGTAGGGGTGGGAGGGGGATGAGGGTGGGGGAGGAGGGAGTGGTGGAGTCGGGGTGGGTGAGGAGGGGTTGGAGGAGAGAGGGTGTCGGGGAGAGTGTGAGTGGGGCTGGGGGAGAGAGAGTGGGGTTGGGGGAGGAGAGAATATGGGGGGTGGGGGGGGAGGAGGGAGTGGGGGAAACGGGGGGGGTGGGGAGAGTGAGAATGGGGCTGAGGAGGAGAGAATGGGGGGTGGGGGAGGGGAAAGTGGTGGGGAGAGTGCGAGTGGGGATGGGAGGGAGAGTGGGACTGGGGAGGAGGGTGGGGAGGAGGGGAAGAGGGGATGGGACGAGGGGTGGGGGGGAAGGGGACAGCAGGGGTGGGGGTAGGAGAGGGTGGTGGTGGGGGAGAAGGGACAGTGGGGGGTCAGGGAAGGTGGGGGGCGGGGGGGATAAGGGTGATTGAGTAGGAGGTCGAGGGTGCTACACCAATACAGGAGAGGCTTTGTGTCCAAGGCCCCTCGGTCACACCCTCTCCCCTTCCCTGTACTGCCTTTAATTGCGCTCCCCCTCCCCTGGAGGAGCACGGCACCACAGTGAAACATAGAAAATAGGTGCAGGAGTAGGCCATTCGGCCCTTCGAGCCTGCACCGCACCGCAATTC
>NC_135986.1:11515481-11535481 GCF_053455715.1 Rhinoraja longicauda
CGTGGCGCCACGGGAGAAGAACGAGGAGGAGATAAGACTTTGCCTTCCATCACAGTGAGGGTATGCCTAGAGCAATCACTGTGATGGCTGTTTTGTGTAAAAAATTGTATCTGTGTGTCTTGTGTTCTTTAATGTCTACTGCCGGACCCTGACGTGAGAGGACGCTGGCGTTGAGTATTCGCCGCTTTTCCGTCAGGATAGTTTGTCTGTTTGTCTGTTTGTTTCTATGTTAATTGTATTTGTAAAGCGCTTTGTGCATGGGTTAAGGCGCTATATAAAATAAATATATTATTATTATTATTATTATATTATTACTATCCTGAACAATGGTTTGAACATGTATGGGAGCTTGTGCATAAAGTTGAATTTCCGAAGTTCAGCCAACCCCAGTATTTGGAAAGGCAAGTTTTAATGTCATTGATAGCAGTTTATTTTGTGCTCCAGGTTCCAGCATCTGCAGTCTCTTTTGCCAGCATAAGACTGATAGTGTTTCAGTGACAATTATGGTGCTCCAGTGACAATTATGGATCTAAACCACACATTTCAATGAATAACCACCTCAACACAACCAATAATTAACCTCAGGGAATGCGTACTGCATTCCATCATTAATGAATGCTATGAAACATATTATTATTACCACCTTGAAAATTGCTTTGAAAATCTATGCGTTAAATTTCCGTAAACTAGGTGACCCCAGTATTGGGAAAGGCAAGGTTTAATCAGTTGCAGGAAGGAACTGCAGATGCTGGTTTATACCGAAGAAAGGCACAAAGTGCTGGAGTAACTCAGCGGGGCAGGCAGCATCGCTGGAGAGAAGGAACGGTGACGTTTCGGGACGAGACCCTTCTCCAGACTGAGTCAGGGGGGAGGGAGATAGAGAGATAAGGAAGTGTAAGGTGTGAAGAAGGGACAAAGGGGATGGGGATCAAGGAAAATGTAGAATAGATCATTGTTAGCTGGGAGAAGGTAACAACAAAGCAAACAGAGATAAAATGTCAGGACAGTCAGACTAGTTGAAGAACTGCGAAGGGGGGGGGATGGAGGTACAGGAAGTGGCGGCTCGCCTGTGGTCCGTTTGTCTTTTGTGTTTTTGGTCTTAATTGTAGTGTGTAGATGTGATGCGGTGTTTTTTGTGGTCTGTGTGGAGTTTGTACGTTCTCCCCGTGACCTGCGTGGGTTTTCTCTGAGATCTTCGGTTTCCTCCCACACTCCAAAGACGCACAAGTTTGCAGGTTAATTGGTTTGGTGTAAATGTAAATTGTCCCTAGTGTGTGTAGGATAGTGTTAATGTGCGGGGATCGCTGGTCGGCGTGGACCCGGTGGGCCGAAGGGCCTGTTGCCGCACTGTAACTCTAAAACTAAAACTAAAACAATCTAAACTAAACTAAACCTAACTAATCTAAATGAAATTAAACCAAACCAAACTAAAATAATCTAAATTAAACCAAACTGAACTGAACTAAAGTAAACCAAATTAAACTGAAATAATCTAAACTGACCTGAACTGAATGGGAGCAGTGTGGATGGGGCATTTTGGTCAGCATCAATTAGATGGGCCAAAGGGCCTGTATTCATGCTGTATAACACTGTGACTCATGACGTTATGAATCATGAAGTCCTTGCAACGTACCAGCTTTCAAGGTCACCAACCTTCCTCCGGATATTTTCAACTGACTTCCTCATTTCCCAAGAACTGCTTGACCCTCGCCGATATCTGGCACATCTTAAGTGCAAAGTCACAAAGTAATTGCTTGATCAGGTTGGCACAAGAGTGGTGCAGCGGGTCGAGCCGCTGCCTCACCAAATGCTGCCCTAGCAGCTGCGGCTCGCCTGCCGTCCGTTTGTCTTTTGTGTTTTTTTGTTGTTTTTTGTCTTAGTTGTAGTGTTTAGATGTGATGTAGTGTTTTTTTATGGTTGTGTACTATGTGTGTGTGTGTGGGGGGGGGGAACTGTAAAATTGTCTCTTCCGAACGGAGACGCGACCTTTGTTTTCTGGGTGGTGTCTCCGTTCCCGCTGCGGCCTACCATCGGCCAAACACATGGAGCTGGCGGCCTCCAGCTGGGACCACCAGGGCTCTGGTTCGCACAGCTCGTGGACTGTACTCACCACCTAAGGAGCTGGCTGCCTTCAGAGGCTGTGGTGGCGCTGCGGGAGCGGTTGCGACTCGCCTTCGGAGGCTTCGGCCGCGGGCCACGTGGATATCGGAAGCTCGCAGGCCCGTGGGTGGGGGACGACATTGGAAACTCCGACAGCGGCAGCGTGCTCGCCCGTCCCGGATCGCGGGGCTTGGGTCGGCCCGCCGCGGACCTTTCACCGTCCGGAGAGGCCTGAAACAGGCCGCGGGATCTTTCTCCGCACGGCGGGGGCCTCAATGACGGGAGCCACGACCGCCCCGACGTGGCAACTTCAACAGCCTGACCACGGGAGAAGACGGCAGGGGAAGAGAAAAGACATTCTGGCCTTCCATCACAGTGAGGAGGTGACTGGAGGAGACTCACTGTGATGGATGGTTCTTATTTTTTGTTTTTTGTTGGTTTGTGATTGTGTGTGGAATTGCTTATTTTTATCGCTCTTATTGTTGGACTGTGGGTAACGGAATTTCGTCCAAAAGACTTGTGTTTTTGGATGACAATAAAGATTATTCTGGTTCTGGTTTTGGTCTGGAGGGAGAGAGAGAGAAAGCAAGGGTTAATTGAAGTTCGAGAAGTCAATATTTATAACATTGGGGTGTAAGCTGCCTAAGCAAAATAGGATAAGTGATAGCTGTTTTGTTTTTCTGCACCAAATTCCAGCGTCTGCAGTCTGCTTTGTCAGCAGAAGATTGTTAGTGTTTCAACTTGCGTGCTGTCAATTTACGAAGAGATGACTCAGCAAACATTGAGGTTCCACCGAGATTCGAACTGGGATCGCTGGACTCACCGTTACACCACGGAACCTGCCCTCTCCCCTCGGCCCTTCCTCTTCTCTCCGTCTCCCCGCCATCAGAACGTCTCGTCTGCGGGGCCTGTTTCCACACTGAATCACTCTGCAGTATTTCTCTCTAATTCCATGACAGGCCCATAGAAACATAGAAAATAGGTGCAGGAGTAGGCCATTCGGCCCTTCGAGCCTGTACGCACCGCCATTCAATATGATCATGGCTGATCATCCAGCTCAGTATCCTGTACCTGCCTTCTCTCCATATCCCCTGATCCCCTTAGCCACAAGGGCCACATCTAACTCCCTCTTAAATATAGCCAATGAACTGGCCTCAACTACCTTCTGTGGCAGAGAATTCCACAGATTCACCACTCTCTGTGTGAAGAAATGTTTTCTCATCTCAGTCCTAAAAGACTTCCCCCTTATCCTTAAGCTGTGACCCCTGGTTCTGGACTTCCCCAACATCGAGAACAATCTTCCCGCATCTATCCTCTCCAACCCCTTAAGAATTTTATGTTTCTATAAGATCCCCCCTCAGTCTTCTAAATTCCAGCGAGTATAAGCCTGGTCTATCCAGTCTTTCTTCATATGAAAGTCCCGCCATCCCAGGGATCAATCTGGTGAACCTTCTCTGTACTCCCTCTAAGGCTACAATGTGTTTCCTCAGATTAGGAGACCCGTCACCATTTTGGTCACAGAAGCCCCAGCCCGTAACCATGACCTCGTCACCCGGAGAGTTGTGAATCTGTGGAATTCTCCGCCACAGAAGGCAGTGGAGGCCGATTCCCTGGATGGTTTCAAGAGAGAGTCGGATTTAGCTCTCAGTGCTAACGGAATCAAGGGAGATGGGGAGAAAGCAGGAACGGGATACTGATTCTGTATGCTCAGTCATAATCATATTGAGTGGCGGTGCTGGCTCGATGGGCCGAATGGCCTCCTCTTGCACCGATTTTCTATGTTTCTTTCTATGACTCTGAGCCAGATCCGACGCCATTTTGTTCACGAGAGTCCCAGCCAGTAAACACTGTTCACAACCCTGGTTGGCACCTGCAGTTAGCAGGACTTCATAGACAATAAACAATAGACAATAGGTGCGGGAGGAGGCCATTCGGCCCTTCCAGCCAACACCACCATTCAATGTGATCATGGCTGATCATTCTCAATCAGTACCCCGTTCCTGCCTTCTCCCCATACCCCCTGACTCCGCTATCCTTAAGAGCTCTATCTAGTTCTCTCTTGAATGCATTGAGAGAATTGGCCTCCACTGCCTTCTGAGGCAGAGAATTCCTCAGATTTACAACTCTGCTGACTTGGCCCTGTGAAAGGCTGGCTGAGTTTATTAGAGTCACAGAGTGATACAGTGTGGAAACAGGCTCCTCGGCCCAACTTGCCCACACCGACCAGCATGCCCCAGCTACACTAGTCCCACCTTTTGGTCCATATCCCTCCAAACCTGTCCTATCCTTGTACCTGTCTAAATGATTCTTAAACGTTGGGATAGTCCCAGCCTCAACTACCTCCTCTGGCAGCTCGTTCCATACACCCACCACCCTCTGTGTGAAAAACGTACCCCTTAAGATTCCTATAAAATATTTTCCCTTTCACCTTAAACCCATGTCCTCTGGTCCTCGATTCCCCTACTCTGGGCAAGAGACTCTGTGCGTCTACCCGATCTATTCCCCTCATGATTTTGTGCACCTCTGCAAGATCGCCCCTCATCCTATTTAGTTTAGAGATACCAAAACTATTGACATCCACCTGTAACGCTGAGCTCAGCTCTTCAATGGGCAAGGCCTCCACTTCATCGATTGCTGATTCAGCAAATATTGAGGCTCCACCGAGATTCGAACTCGGATCGCTGGATTCAAAGTCCAGAGTGCTCACCATTACACCATGGAACCTGCACTCCCTCCCCTCAGGAAAGTCACTTTAGTCTTTAGAGATACAGCATGGAAACAGGCCCTTCGGCCCACCGAGTCCGCGCCGACCAGCGTGCACTAACACTATCCCTACACACACCAGGGACAATTTACAATTTTTACTGAAGCCAATTAACCTACAAACCTGCATGTCTTTAGAGTTTGAGAAGCAGGGGTTGCCAACTATCTCGCTCCCAAATACGGGACAAGGTGACGTCACCGCCCTGCGCCCCACGTGACCTCACCCAGCCTGCGGCCATGTGCTCCCGCTCCACCAATGGCGGCCGCCCGGGCCGGGAGGCGGGTTGCCACGCAACCTCTGTTAAGCGAACACACTCGGCCCCGCTCCCCGAACACACTCCGTGAGCCTACAGTTTCCGGGCCTACAGCGGCCCCTGGACCTAGAGTGTCCAGGTCTACAGTGTCCGGGCCTACAGTGTCCGGGCCTACAGTGTCCGGGCCTACAGTGTCCGGGCCTACAGTGTCCGGGCCTACAGTGTCCGGGCCTACAGTGTCCGGGCCTACAGTGTCCGGGCCTACAGTTTCCGGGCCTACAGTGTCCGGGCCTACAGTGTCCGGGCCTACAGGGTCCGGGCCTACAGTGTCCGGGCCTACAGTGTCCGGGCCTACAGTGTCCGGGCCTACAGTGTCCGGGCCTACAGTGTCCGGGCCTACAGTTTCCGGGCCTACAGTGTCCGGGCCTACAGTGTCTGGGCCTACAGTGTCCGGGCCTACAGTGCCCGGGCCTACAGTGTCCGGGCCTACAGTGAACCCCCCCCCCCCCCCCCGGGCCTACTACGGGACAAGGGCGGTCCCGTACGGGACAAAATAATTTAGCCCAAACTACGGGATGTCCCGGCCAATACGGGTCAGTTGGCAACCTTAGTGAGAAGCACCCGGAGAAAACCCACGCAGGTAACGGGGAGAACATGCAAACTCCGTACAGACAGCACCCGTAGTTGGGGTGGAACCCGGGTCTCCGGCGCTGTGAGAAGGCAGCTCTACCACTGCACCACCGTACCGCCCACCATTTCATGATGGTGGGTCTCACAGCCACTGGGCAGTGGGCATTCAGGGACTCTGCCTTGCGTTTCTTTGGCACTGGGATGATGGTGGTCTTCTTAAAGCAGGTGGAAACGTCAGAATGCAGCAGGAAGAGGATTGTGGACGCAGCCCAGACCATCACACAAACCAACCTCCCCTCCACCGACTCCATCTACACCTCACGCTGCCTCGGCAAGGCCAGCAGCCCAGACCATCACACAAACCAACCTCCCTCCCACCGACTCCATCCACACCTCACGCTGCCTCGGCAAGGCCAGCAGCATCATCAAGGACCAGTCTCACCCCGGCCACTCCCTCTTCTCCCCTCTCCCATCGGGGCAAGAGGTACAGAAGTGTGAACACGCACACCTCCAGATTCAGGGACAGTTTTTTCCCGGCTGTTATCAGGCAACTGAACCATCCCACCACAACCAGAGAGCAGTGCTGAACTACTATCTACCTCATTGGTGACCCTCGGACTATCCTTGATCGGACTTTGCTGGCTTAGAGCAGGTCACGGGGAGAACGTACAAACTCCACTCAGACAGCACCCGTAGTCAGGATGTAACCCGGGTCTCTGGCGCCCTGAGGCAGCAGCTCTACCGCTGCGCCACCGTGCCGCCCACAGAAATACTAGTGACATGGATATGTAGAGAATGGAGGGAGGTGGATCATGTGCAGGCAGTGGAAGCGTGCATGAGTCGAAACATCCTCTCCACATCCACTCTATCCAGGCCGCTCACTATTTAGTAAGTTTCAATGAGGTCCCCCCTCATCCTTCTAAACTCCAGCGAGTACAGGCCCAGTGCCCACAAACGCTCATCAGGGCGGCACGGTGGCGCAGCGGTAGAGTTGTTGCCTTACAGCGAATGCAGCGCCGGAGACCCGGGTTCGATCCCGACTACGGGCGCCGTCTGTACGGAGTTTGTACGTTCTCCCCGTGACCTGCGTGGGTTTTCTCCGAGATCTTCGGTTTCCTCCCACACTCCAAAAATGTGCAGGTTTGTAGGTTAATTGGCTTGGTAAATGTAAAAATTGTCCCTAGTGTGTGTAGGATAGTGTTAGTGTGCGGGGATCGCTGGTCGGCGCGGACCCGGTGGGCCAAAGGGCCTGTTTCCGCGCTGTATCTCTGAACTAAACTAAACTAATACAAATTTTAAAAAATAAACCAGCTGTATGAACATTGACTTCTCCAACCTTAGATATTTCCTCTGTCCCTCTCTTCCCCTCCCCCTTCGCAGTTCTCCCTCTATCTTCCTGTCTCCACCTATATCCTTCCTTTGTCCCGCCCCCTGACATCAGTCTGAAGAAGGGTGTCGACCCGAAACGTCACCCATTCCTTCTCTCCTGAGATGTTGCCTGACCTGCTGAGTTACTATAGACAATAGACAATAGAATATAGGTGCAGGAGTAGGCCATTCGGCCCTTTGAGCCAGCACCGCCATTCAATGTGATCATGGCTGATCATTCTCAATCAGTACCCCGTTCCTGCCTTCTCCCCCATACCCCCTGACTCCGCTATCCTTAACAGCTCTATCTAGCTCTCTCTTGAATGCATTCAG
Organism: Rhinoraja longicauda; assembly: GCF_053455715.1. NCBI lineage: Eukaryota > Metazoa > Chordata > Chondrichthyes > Rajiformes > Arhynchobatidae > Rhinoraja > Rhinoraja longicauda. Next base: position 11,522,930 of record NC_135986.1, read on the forward strand.
AGAATTGGCCTCCACTGCCTTCTGAGGCAGAGAATTCCACAGATTCACAACTCTCTGACTGAAAATGTTTTTCCTCATCTCCGTTCTAAATGGCCTACCCCTTATTCTTAAACCGTGGCCCCTGGTTCTGGACTCCCCCAACATTGGGAACATGTTTCCTGCCTCTAACGTGTCGAACCCCTTAATAATCTTATACGTTTCGATAAGATCTCCCTTCATCCTTTTAAATTCCAGTGTATAAAAGCTTAGTCGCTCCAGTCTTTCAACATATTACTCCAGGTCTTACCCCAGCATTTTGTGAATAAACTAATACAAAAATTACTTTCCATATGTTAACCAACTGATTTGTGGGATCGTGTCCGTAAACCTCCTCCTGGGTCAGGGGGAGCAGTCAGCATCTGCTGTGGGTTCCGTGGTGTAACAGTGGGCACTCTGGGTCCAGTGATCCCAGTGGGGATGTGGGTGGGACGTGTCTGCTGTCAGGGGGTTGTGCTGCCCTTGTGGGCACGTGCAGAGATCGAGCCTCCTCCCTCGTGCCGGACGCAAGCGGCCATCCGGGCGTTCCCCGCCCGCCGCTCAACGTTCCCGCTCCAACTCCACGGGTCTCGGGATCATTCCCTTCTTGGCCGAGCTCGTCCGCTGGTCCTCGGCTCGACACGACTTTTCTCCCGGTGACATCTCCTCATAGAGTCGTAGAGTCACAGAATGATACAGTGGAAACCAAAGATACTAGAGGAGCAAGATGGACCACTCGACCCTCAAAACCAAAGATACTAGAGGAGCCAGATAGACCACTCGACCCTAAAAACCAAAGATACTAGATGAGCCAGATAGACCACTCGACCCTAAAAACCAAAGATACTAGAGGAGCAAGATAGACCACTCGACCCTAAAAACCAAAGATACTAGAGGAGCCAGATAGACCACTCGACCCTAAAAACCAAAGATACTAGAGGAGCCAGATGGACCACTCGACCCTAAAAACCAAAGATACTAGAGGAGCAAGATGGACAACTCGACCCTAAAAACAAAGATACTAGAGGAACAAGATGGACCACTCGACCCTAAAAACAAAGATACTAGAGGAACAAGATGGACCACTCGACCCTAAAAAACGTAACATGTCATGGGCAAAGATACTAGAGGAGCAAGATAGACCACTCGACCCTAAAAACAAAGATACTAGAGGAGCAAGATAGACCACTCGACCCTACAAACCGTAGCATGTCATGGGCAAAGATACGAGAGGAACAAGATAGACCACTCGACCCTACAAACCGTAGTGCGTCACGGCGCCATTTTAGTCGGCAGTAACTTGCAGAAACATTTTAAAAGAAAAATAACAAAAATCAGTGAATTGATAGACGAGATATATTCTGCATTTTAATGGTATCATCACACATACTGTTCCCCCACAACCCTGGAAACTGTAGGCCTGGACACTGTAGGCCCGGAGGCCCGGGAACCACCTAACAGAGGTTGCATAGCAACCCGCCTCCCGGCCTGGGCGGCCGCCATTGGTGAAACGGGAGCACGTGGCCGCTGGCTGGGTGAGGTCACGTGGGGCACGGGGCGGTGACGTCACCTTTTGTCCCTTATTTGGGAGTGAGATAGTTGACAACCCTACCTCTCTCCCATCTTTCTTCCCTCCCTCCCTTCACCCCAGACTCAATCTGAAGAAGAGTCTGGGGTGTAGGCGCGGACACTGTAGGCCCGAACACTGTAGGTTTGGACACAGTAGGCCTGGACACTGTAGGCCCGGATAGTGTAGGCCCGGACAATGTAGGCCCTGACAGTGTAGGCCCGGACAGTGTAGGCCCGAACAGTGTAGGCTCGGACAGTGTAGGCCCGGACACTATAGGCCCGGACACCGTAGGCCCGGACACTGTAGGCCCGGACAGTGTAGGTCCGGACACTGTAGGCCCGGATACCGTAGGCCCGGATACCAATCTGAAGAAGGGTCCCCAGCCCGAGACGTCACCGATCCACGTTCTCCAGAGATGCTGCCTGACCCGCTGAGTTACTCCAGCGCTTTGTGTCACTCTGTTACTTTGACCTCTTCTGATTTCAGCATAAAAGTCTGGTTAAGGTCCATTCATTTGAAGACAAAAGTGCAATGTCCTCACTGCATTTATTTCAAGAGAGCTTGTGTACAACAACAGGGATGTAATGCTGAGGCTCTATAAGGCGCTGGTAAGGCCGCATTTGGAACATTGTGAGCAATTTTGGGCCCCATATCTGAGGAAGGATGTGCTGGTTCTGGAGAGGGTCCAGAGGAGGTTTACAAGAACCATCCCAGGAATGAGTGGGTTAACCTACGATGAGCGTTTGTCGGCAGTGGGCCTGTACTCGCTGGAGTTTAGAAGGATGAGGGAGGAACCTTGTTTTGAAACGTACAGAATAGTGAGCGGCCTGGATAGAGTGGATGTGGAGAGGATGTTTCCACTAGTGGGAGAGTCTAGGACTAGAGGGCACAGCCTCAGAATTAAAGGACGTTCTTTTAGGAAGGAGATGAGGAGGAATTTCTGTTGAAATTCTTTGCCACAGACGGCTGTGGAGGCCACAAGTCAGTGGATATTTTTAAGGCAGAGATAGATAGATTCTTGATTAGTGCGGGTGTCAGGGGTTATGGGTAGAAGGCAGGAGAATGGGGTTGGGAGGGAGAGATAGATCAGCCATGATTGAATGGCGGAGTAGATTTGATGGGCCGAATGGCCTAATTCTACTCCTATCACGTGTGGCCTCACGTCCTTCATACCATTGTGTTGTGAGCTAACCAAACAGAAAATTAGGTCCTTGCAATAGATGATGAGGTTCCACCGAGATTCGAACTCGGATCGCTGGATTCAGAGTCCAGAGTGCTCACCATTACACCACGGAACCCACAGCCAATGGTGACCGCTTTCCCTGCCCCACTCCTGTACACTGGGCCTGAGATGACCACAAACTTGCCAACGTACGTCGGTGAGGCCGCACTTGGACTATCGTGTGCAGATCTGGGCACCATGTTACAGGAAAGATGTTGTCAAGCCTAAAAGGGCACAGGCAAGATTTACGAGGATGTTGCCAGGACTAGAGGGTGTGAGCTACAGGGAGAGGTTGAACAGGCTGGGACTCTATTCCTTGGAGCGCAGGAGGGTGAGGGCTGATCTTCATGAGGTGTACAAAATCATGAGATTCCCGGGGTCGCAGAGTGATACAGGCCCTTCGGCCCAACTCGCCCACACGGGCCAACATGTCCCAGCTGCACTAGTCCCATCTGCCCACGTTTACTCCATATCCCTCCACACCTGTCCTATCCATGTACCCGTCTAACTGTTCCTTAAACGTTGGGATTGTCCCAGTCTCAACTACCTCCACCGGCAGCTCGTTCCATACACCCACCACCCTCTGTGTGGAAAAAGATACCCCTCATGTTCCTATTAAATCTTTTGCTCTTCATCTTAAACCTATGTCCTCTGGTCCACGATTCACCTACTCTGGGCAAGAGACTCTACCCAATCTATTCCTCTCATGATTTTGTACACCTCGTGAAGATCACCCCTCACCCTCCTGCGCTCCAAGGAATAGAGTCCCAGCCTGCTCAACCTCTCCCTGTAGCTCACACCCTCTAGTCCTGGCAACATCCTCGTAAATCTTGCCTGTGCCCTTTTAGGCTTGACAACATCTTTCCTGTAACATGGTGCCCAGATCTGCACACGATAGTCCAAGTGCGGCCTCACCGATGTACGTTGGCAAGTTTGTGGTCATCTCAGGCCCAGTGTACAGGAGTGGAGCAGGGGAAGAGGTCACCATTGGCTGTGGGTTCCGTGGTGTAATGGTGAGCACTCTGGACTCTGAATCCAGCGATCCGAGTTCGAATCTCGGTGGAACCTCATTATCTATTGCAAGCACCTAATTTTCTGTTTGGTTAGCTCACAACACAATGGTATGAAGGACGTGAGGCCACACGTGATAGGAGTAGAATTAGGCCATTCGGCCCATCAAATCTACTCCGCCATTCAATCACGGCTGATCTATCTCTCCCTCCCTACCCCATTCTCCTGCCTTCTCCCCATAACCTCTGACACCCGCACTAATCAAGAATCTATTTATCTCTGCCTTAAAAATATCCACTGACTTGTGGCCTCCACAGTCGTCTGTGGCAAAGAATCCCACAGATTCCACGGAAATTCCTCCTCATCTCCTTCCTAAGAGAACGTCCTTTAACGTCCCTACACCCACTAGGGACAATTTTTACATTTACCAAGTCAATTAACCTACAAACCTGCACGTCTTTGGAGTGTGGGAGGAAACCGAAGATCTCGGAGAAAACCCACGCAGGTCACGGGGAGAACGTACAAACTCCGTACAGACGGCACCCGTAGTCGGGATGGAACCGGGGTCTCTGGCTGCTGTAAGGCAGCAACTCTACCGCTGCGCCACCGTGCAGAGAGACAGCAAGACTGTCCCAATTCCCAATTCCCTGTCACCTGGACATCTCCAGGATTGGCGCCAGGTCCAGCAGACGGATTACACAGAGTCGGAGCAACACAGCAGGACAGGCAGCAGCTGTGGAGAACATGAATAGGGGCTCGCTGTGTCTACAGTTGTAAAGCAGCATCTGCAGTTCCATGTAACAGGTGGCGCAGCGGGTAGAGCTGCTGCCTCACAGCGCCAGACACCCGGGTTCGATCCCAACCACGGGCGCCGTCTGTACGGAGTTTGCACGCTCTCCCCGTGACCTGCGTGGGTTTTCTCCGGGTGCTCCGGTTTCCTCCCGCACTCCATAGACGTGCGGGTTTGTAGGTTAATTGGCTTCTGGTAATTGTAAAATGTCCCTAGTGTGTGTAGGGTAGTGTTAGTGTGTGGGGATCGCTGGTCGGCGCGGACATGGTGGGCCGAAGGGCCTGTTTCCGCACTGTATCTCTAAACTAAATTAAAGCATCTGCATGCTGCCTGTCCCGCTGAGTTACTCCAGCTTGTTGTGTCTCACTTTAGTTTAAAGCAGCACCTGCAGTTCCTTCCGACACATTTCATCTGCAGTCCCGTGTTCCTGCCCCAGAGAGATTCCTTGTGTGAAGGGCAGCAAAGCAGTGGGGCCAAAAGCTGCCGTTCCCTGACCGGGAATCGAACCAGGGGCGCGGCAGTGAGAGTGCCGAATCCTAACCACTAGACCACCAGGGGAAGCTGCTGCCACTGAGGCGGACATTGGAACACTTCCTCTTGCAATTACTCACACTCATTCTCACCACTTTCCACACCGACAACACACACCAGCTGGACAAGTGTCTCCTCATCCTCAACTCAACTCTGTGGGGCTCTGCTAAGATGCCAGCTGCAATATTCTGCCCACGTCTGCTCTCCCGACTCAAACGTCAGTGTGTCTAGGAGAAAGCATCTGAGGAAAGACATTCTTGCCATAGAGGGAGTACAGAGAAGGTTCACCAGATTGATTCCTGGGATGGCAGGACTTTCATATGAAGAAAGACTGGATAGACTCGGCTTGTACTCGCTGGAATTTAGAAGATTGAGGGGGGATCTTATAGAAACGTACAAAATTCTTAAGGGGTTGGACAGGCTAGATGCAGGATGATTGTTCCCGATGTTGGGGAAGTCCAGAACAAGGGATCACAGTTTAAGGATAAGGGGGAAGTCTTTTAGGACCGAGATGAGAAAGTTTTTTTTCACACAGAGAGTGGTGAGTCTGTGGAATTCTCTGCCACAGAAGGTAGTTGAGGCCAGTTCATTGGCTATATTTAAGAGGGAGTTAGATGTGGCCCTTGTGGCTAAAGGGATCAGGGGGTACGGAGAGAAGGCAGGTACGGGATACTGAGCTGGATGATCAGCCATGATCATATTGAATGGCGGTGCGTACAGGCTCGAAGGGCCGAATGGCCCACTCCTGCACCTAAAGACAGAACACAGGCAGCATCACTGGACAACATGGAGGGGTGCACTTAGTTCAGTCTAGTTTATTGTCACGTGTAGGGAGGTACAGTGAAAAGCTTTGTTGCGTGCTGACCATTCAGCGGAAAGACAATACGTGATTACAATCGAGCCATTTACATTGTACAGGATACAGGATAAGGGAATAATGCAAATAATGTTTAATGCGTGATAAAGTCCGATCAAGGATAGTCCGAGGGTCACCAATGAGGTAGATAGTAGTTCAGCACTGCTCTCTGGTTGTGGTGGGATGGTTCAGTTGCCTGATAACAGCCGGGAAGAAACTGCCCCTGAATCTGGAGGTGTGCGTTTCCACACTTCTGTACCTCTTGCCCCGATGGGAGAGGGGAGAAGAGGGAGTGGCCGGGGTGAGACTGGTCCTTGATGATGCTGCTGGCCTTGCCGAGGCAGTGTGAGGTGTAGATGGAGTCGGTGGAAGGGAGGTTGGTTTGTGTGATGGTCTGGGCTGCTGGCCTTGCCGAGGCAGCGTGAGGTGTAGACGGAGTCGGTGGAAGGGAGGTTTGTGTGTGCGATGGTCTGGGCTGCGTCCACAATTCGCTGAGATATCTTGCGGTCTGGGACGGAGCTGTTCTCAGACCGAGCCGGATGCATCCGGATGAAATGCTTCCTGTGGCGCATCTGTAGGAGTTGGTGGGAGGATTAGGGGCTGTGCCGAATCTCCTGAGGCTTCTGGGGAAGTGGAGGCGTGGGTGGGCTTTCCCAGGGGTTAGAAACATAGAAACATAGACAATAGGTGCAGGAGTAGGCCATTCGACCCTTCGAGCCTGCACCGCCATTCAATATGATCATGGCTGATCATCCAACTCAGTATCCTGTACCTGCCTTCTCTCCATACCCCCTGATCCCTTTGTGCCTGTATTAGTAACGCAGCGCCTGCAGTTCCTTCTTCCACATCTTCCACATCGTCCAATGTCCACCTCACTGGCAGCAGCTTCCCTGGTGGTCTAGTGGTTAGGATTCCCGGTCAGGGAACGGCAGCTTCTGGCCCCACTGCTTTGCTGCCCTTCACACAAGGAATCTCTCTGGGGCAGGAACATTGTCAGAGAGAGGCCGAGCGCAAATTGGAGGAACAGCACCTCGTATTTCGCTTGGGAAGCCTACACCCCAGCGGTATGAACATTGACTTCTCCAACTTCAGATAGTCCCTGCTTTCTCTCTCTCTCCATCCCCTCCCCCCTCGCCCTTGATTGAGAATGATCAGCCATGATCACATTGAATGGCGGTGCTGGCTCAAAGGGCCGAATGGCCTCCTCCTGCACCTATTGTCTATTGTCTATTGTCCCCCAAACCCCCTCCCCTCCCCCTCCCTCCGCAACTCCCTGGTCCACTCGTCCCTTCCCACCCAAACCACCCCCTACCCAGGTGCCTTCCCCTGCAACCACATGAGATGCAACATGTCTCTCTGTACCTCCCCCTGCAGTTTGGAGGCTGGAGATTCGAAGGAACTCGCTGGAGTTTAGGATGAGGGGGGGAGGGGACCTCTTTGAAACGTACAGAACAGTGAGCGGCCTGGATAGAGTGGATGTGGAGATGATGTTTCCACTAGTGGGAGAGTCTAGGACCAGAGGGCACAGCCTCAGAATTAAAGGACGTTCCTTTAGGAAGGAGATGAGGAGGAATTTCTTTAGTCAGAGGGCGGTGAATCTGTGGAATTCTTTGCCACAGACGGCTGTGGAGGCCACAAGTCAGTGGATATTTTTAAGGCAGAGAGAGATAGATTCTTGATTAGTGCGGGGTTATGGGGAGAAGGCAGGAGAATGGGGTTAGGAGGGAGAGATAGATCAGCCGTGATTGAATGGCGGAGTAGACTTGATGGGCCAAATGGCCTAATTCTACTCCTAACACTTATGACCTTATGACTCCTGTACATCGGCGAGACCAAGCGCAGGCTCGGCGATCGTTTCGCTGAACGCCTCCGCTCGGTCCGCCTAGACCTACCTGATCTCCCGGTGGCTCAGCACTTCAACTCCCCCTCCCACTCCCGCCCTGACCTTTCTGGCCTGGGCCTCCTCCGTTGTCAGAGTGAGGCCCAGCGCAAATTGGAGGAACAGCACCTCATATTTCGTTCGGGCAGCTTACACCCCAGCGGTATCAACATTGACTTCTCTAACTTCAAGTGACCCTTGCTTTCCCTCTCCCTCCATCCCCTCCCCCTTCCCAGTTCTCCCACCAGTCTGACTGTCCCCCTGATCACATTGTATGTCTGTTTGCTTTGTTGCCGGCTTCTCCCAGCTAACAATGGTCCATTCTACATTTCCCTTGACCTCCGTCTCTTTTGATCTCTGACACTTTCTTATCTCCGTGTCCCGCCCCCCTCCCCTGATGCTGGTACTGAAGAAGGGTCTCGACCCGAAACGTCACCCATTCCTTCTCTCCAGAGATGCTGCCTGACCTGCTGAGTTACTCCAGCATCTTGTGTAAATCTATCTATCTGAGTTACTCCATCTATCTTCGGTGTAAATCAGCATCTGCAGTTCCTTCCAACTCAGGTGACGTTTCGAGTTGGGACCCTACTTCAGACCGATTGTAAACATTGCTCCCCACCCCCCACCCCAAACTTCTCCTGTCCAGGTTCTTCAGAGAACCATAATAAACTGCAGAAGCTGCTTCAGAAAAAAAAGACACAATGTGCTGGAGTAACTCAGCGGCTCCGGCAGCATCTCTGGAGAACGTGGACAGGTGACGATTCGGGACGAGACCCTTCTTCACACCGATTGTACACATAAGACTCCATTTCCATCCACGTTCTCCACAGATGCTGCCTGAGCCACTGGGTTACTCCAGCACTTGGTGTCTTTTCTTTCCAGACCAGACCCTGCAGTTCCTTGTATCTCCAGATCGTACGGAGTTTGCACGTTCTCCCCGTGACCTGCGTGGGTTTGCTCCGGGTTCTCTGGTTTCCTCCCACACTCCAAAGACGTGCGGGTTTGTAGGTTTGTAGGTCATTGGCTTCTGGTAATTGTAAAATGTTCCTAGTGTGTGTCGGGTAGTGTTAGAAACATAGAAACATACAACATAGAAACATAGAAAATAGATGCAGGAGTAGGCCATTCGGCCCTTCGAGCCTTCGGCCCTTCAATATGATCATGGCTGATCATCCAACTCAGTATCCCGTACCTGCCTTCTCTCCATACCCCCTGATCCCTTTAGCCACAAGGGCCACATCTAACTCCCTCTTAAATATAGCCAATGAACTGGCCTCAACTACCTTCTGTGGCAGAGAATTCCACAGATTCACCACTCTCTGTGTGAAGAAATGTTTTCTCATCTCGGTCCTAAAAGACTTCCCCCTTATCCTTAAACTGTGACCCCTTGTTCTGGACTTCCCCAACATCGGGAGCAATCTTCCTGCATCTAGCCTGTCCAACCCGTTAAGAATTTTGTAAGTTTCTATAAGATCCCCCCTCAATCTTCTAAATTCCAGCGAGTACAAGCCGAGTCTATCCAGTCTTTCTTCATATGAAAGTCCTGCCATCCCAGGGATCACCAGGAATTAGTGTGCGGGGGTCGCTGGTCGTGCAGACATGGTGGGCCGAAGGGCCTGTTTCCGTGCTGTATCTCTAAACTAAACTAAAGCATCTGCATGCTGCCTGTCCCGATAAGTTACTCCAGATTTTAGTGCAATATTGATGGAGACGGAGTGAGGGGGAGGGATGAGGGGAGAGGAGATGGGAGGGGAGAGGAGGGGAGTGGAGACTGGGAGTCAAGAGTGAGGAGTGAGGAGGAAAATAGAGGGGGGGGGGAGGGGAGGAGAGAGAAAGGGGCGGGTGTGATGAGCAGGGAGTATAGATAGGGGGGAGAGGCGTACAATGCAGAGGAGAGAGATGGGCATGGAATGGACATGGGGAGGAGGGGAAAGAGTTGGGAGTGGGGAGAGAGAGAGAGGATGAGAGGGGGTGGGGAGAGAGGGAGGGTAAAACATAGAAACATAGAAATAGGTGCAGGAGGAGGCCATTCGGCCCTTCGAGCCAGCACCGCCATTCCTTGTGATCATCAATAGTCAATAGTCAATAGTCGTTTATTTGTTACACACACATAAATGTGTAGTGAAATTAAACATTACCCGCAGTCCAACAATAAGACCAATAAGAATAATCAATAAAAATGCAATAACACACACAATCACAAACTAACACCAAACAAAAAGAAACATCCATCCCAGTGAGTCTCCTCCAGTCACCTCCTCACTGTGATGGAAGGCCAGGATGTCTTTTTCTCTTCCCCTGTCGTCTTCTCCCGTGGTCAGGCTGTTGTCGTTGCCACGTCGGGGCGGTCGGGGCTCCCGACATTGAAGCCCCCGCCGAGCGGTGAAAATCCCGCGGCCTATTCCAGGCCGCGCCGGACGGTGAAAGGTCCACGGTGGGCCGACCCAAGCCCCGCGATTCGGGACGCGCGAACACGCTGCCTCTGCCGCTGCCGCTGCTCCCGATGTCGGGGCTCCCATCCAGGGGCCTGCGGGCTTCCGACGTCCACGAGGCCCACGCCGGAGCCTCCGGAGATGAGTCGCAGCCGCTCCCGCAGCATCCGCAGGCAGCCAGCGCCGCAGGTGGTGAGTCCGGGCCGCGGGCTCTGCGAACCAGAGCCCCAGGTGGTCCCAGGTGCATGGCCGGTGGTAGGCCGCAGCGGGAACGGAGACACGACACAGAAACAAAGGTCGCGTCTCCGTTGGGGAGAGAGAATTTTACAGTTCCCATTCCCCCCACCCCCCCCCCCCCACACACACACACACACATAACAGACAAACACTACACCATATTAAAACTACAATTCATACAAAACCAACAAAAAACACAAAAGACAGACGGACTGCAGGCAAGCCGCAGCTGATCATCCACAATCAGTAACCCGTGCCTGCCTGCCTTCTCCCCATATCCCTTGATTCCACTAGCCCCTAGAGCTCTACTTAACTCTCTCTTAACTCTCTCTTAAATTCATCCAGTGAATTGGCCTCCACTGCCCTCTGTGGCAGAGATGTTGTGGTGTTGGCTCGAAGGGCCGAATGGCCTACTCCTGCACCTATTATTCTGTGTGTCTATGTTTCCATGAGTTACTCCAGCACTTTGTGTCTGCATTCACTGGGGCCGGTGTTGTACAGCATCGCTCTGTAAACACAACAAGCCGAAGACAGACACAACTGGAGTAACTCAGCGGGTCAGGCAGCATCTGTGGAGGGGAATTTATTTCATCGAATGGAAGTCGCATTCCCAATCTCGTTGTACCCTTGTACAAGCCCCACAGAGTTGAGTTGGGGATGAGGAGACACTTGTCCAGCTGGTGTGTGTTGTCGGTGTGGAAAGTGGTGAGAATGAGTGTGAGTAATTGCAAGAGGAAGTGTTCCAATGTCCGCCTCAGTGGCAGCAGCTTCCCTGGTGGTCTAGTGGTTAGGATTCGGCACTCTCACTGCCGCGGCCCGGGTTCGATTCCCGGTCAGGGAACGGCAGCTTTTGGTGCCACTGCTTTGCTGCCCTTCACACAAGGAATCTCTCTGGGGCAGGAACACGGGACAGACTGAAGAAGGGTCCCGGCCCTAAACGTGGCCTGTTCCACATTCCCTACAGATGCTGCCTGAGCCGCTGAGTTACTCCAGCACTTTGTGTGTGTCTTCACTGCCCGCACCTCCAGCCTTGCTCCAGCAGGGGCCGGTGTTGTACAGCATCGCTCTGTAAGATTCAAGATCAAGATCAATTTATTGTCACATGTAACAATTAAGGTTCGGTGCAATTTGAGCCAGACTAAGTGAAAAGCAACAAGACACACAGCCACATAAAATAAAATGTCCCATAGACATCCCCCACAGCGGATTCCACATTCCTCACTGTGATGGAAGGTAATAAAGTCCAATCAGCTTCCTCTTTGTTCACCCGTGGTCGGGGCTGTTGAATCGTCTGCAGTCGCCGCTGCCGACTGTCCGAGGCCCTCGCGTCGGGGCGATCGAAACTCCCCGCGTCGGGACGGTTGAAACTCTCTCCGCGGCACGGAGCTCCCGAGTCGGCCTCTTCTCACCAGAGACCGCGGGCTTCACGGCGTTAAAGTCCACAGGCCCCGCGGCTGGAGCTCTCCGCAGTCGATCCCCGGCAAAGGGTCGCAAGCGCCGCGATGTTAAAGTCCGCGCCACACTCGCGGCACGAAGCGCCGGGCCGGTCTTCAGGGAAGGCCGGCAACTCCTCGATGTTAGGCCGCAGTGGGGACGGGGATACGACACGGAGAAACATCACATCTCCGTCGCGGTCAGAGATTGAAAACAAGTAAACGTCACAAGCCGAAGACAGACACAAAGTGCTGGAGTAACTCACTGGGTCAGGCAGCATCTGTGGAGGGGAATGCACCTGAGGGAGGGGGAATAATCAATTATTTAATTGGGTAATCAATTAACCAATTGGCTGGTTAATTGAATAATTAATTGATTGATTAAATAAATAAGTAAAAACGACAGACAGGTAGATAGATAGTAAAAGAATGATAAATAAATAAATGGATAAATATGTTTTGAATTCATTGCCATAGATGGCAGTGAAGGCCTTGTCAGTGGATATTTTTAAGGCAGAGATTGTCAGATTGTTGATTAGTTCGGGTGTCAGGGGTTATGGGGAGAAGGCAGGAGAA
>NC_135986.1:11540481-11544811 GCF_053455715.1 Rhinoraja longicauda
GAACGGCAGCTTTTGGTGCCACTGCTTTGCTGCCCTTCACACAAGGAATCTCTCTGGGGCAGGAACACGGGACAGACTGAACAAGGGTCCCGGCCCTAAACGTGGCCTGTTCCATGTTCACCACAGATGCTGGCTGAGTTCCGGCCGGCCGACCGACTGATCGATCGATCAATCAACCAATCAATCAATCAATCAATCTACACACACACGCAGGAGCCAGCGCTGCCGTCGCAGCTGCGGCTTGCCTGCAGTCCATCTGTCTTTTGTGTTTTTTGTTGTTTTTGTCTGAATTGTAGTTTAATATGATGTAGTGTTGTATGTTATGTTTTGGGGGGGGGGGGGGAGGGGGGGGGGGAGGGGGGGGGGAGGGGGGGGGGAGGGAACTGTAACTGTAACATTCTCTCTCCAGAACGGAGACGTGACCTTTGTTCTGTGTCGTGTCTCCGTTCCCGCTGCGGCCTACCACCGGCCATGCACCTGGGACCACCTGGGGCTCTGGTTCGCAGAGCCCGCGGTCCGGACTCACCACCTGCGGCGCTGGCTGCCTGCGGATGTTGCGGGAGCGGCTGCGACTCGTCTCCGGAGGCTCCGGCGTGGGCCGCGCGGACGTCGGAAGCCCGCAGGCCCCTGGGTGGGGGCCGACATTGGGAGCTCCGGCAACGGCAGAGGCAGCGTGTTCGCCCGCCCCGAATCGCGGGGCTTGGGTCGGCCCGCCACGGACCTTTCACCGTCCGGCGCGGCCTGAAATAGGCCGTTGACCTTTCACCGCCCAGCGGGGGCTTCAATATCGGGAGCCACGACCCCCCCGACGTGGCAAATCCAACAGCCTGACCGTGGGAGAAGATGGCAGGGAAGAGAAAAAGACATTCTGGCCTTCCATCACAGTGAGGAGGGACTGGAGGAGACTCACTGGGATGGATGTTTCTTTTGTTTGGTGTTAGTTTATGATTGTGTGTGTTATTGCATTTTTATTGATTATTCTTATTGGTCTTATTGTTGGACTGTGGGTAATGTTTCATTTCACTACACATTTATGTGTATGTGACAAATAAACAACTATTGACTATTGACACGCACACACACTCACAAAGACATACACGACACACACGCACACACAGACATATACGCACAGACACACGACACACACGCACACACACACACACGATACACAGACACACACATGACACACACAGGCACACAGGCACACAGACACACACAGCCGCACACACACACACACACATACACACCCACACACAATCATACACAGACACATGCACACACACACACATGACACACACACACACACACAGACACAGCCACACACAAAGACACACACACAGACACAGACACAGCCACACACAGACACACACACATGCACACACAGACACATGCACACACACACAGACACACACACGAAACACACGCACACACAGACACATACACACACAGACACAACACACACAGACACACACACACACACAGACACATACGCACACACACACCACACACACCACACACAGACACACACAGACACACACGCACATGCACAGACATACACACCCACACACACACACACAGACTTACAAACACAGACACACAGAAACATGCACACACACAGACACACACAGACACACACACAGACACACACACACACACACACACACACACACACACAGATGCTGCCTGACCCGTTGAGTTACTCCAGCACTATGTGTGTGTGTGCAAGAGGATATGTTCCAATATCCGCCTCACTACCAGCAGCTTCCCTGGTGGTCTAGTGGTTAGGATTCGGCACTCTCACTGCCGCGGCCCGGGTTCGATTCCCGGTCAGGGAACGGCAGCTTTTGGCCCCACTGCTTTGCTGCCCTTCACACAAGGAATCTCTCTGGGGCAGGAACACGGGACAGACTGAAGAAGGGTCCCGGCCCTAAACGTGGCCTGTTCCACGTTCACCACAGATGCTGCCTGAGCCGCTGAGTTACTCCAATCACTCAATCAATCAATCAACCAATCAACCAATCAATCAATCAATCAATCAATCCACACACACATACACACACGCAGACACACACGCACACACACTCACAGACACATACGACACACACGCACACACAGACATATACGCACACACGCACGACGCACGACGCACACACAGACACGACGCACAGACACACACATGACACACACAGACACGCACACGCACACAGACACACACAGCCACACATGCACACACACACACAGAGATACACACCCACACACACACACAGACATACACACACACACAGACACACATACAGACACACACACACACACAGACAGACACACACACAGACACATGCACACACACACAGACACACACACGACACACACGCACACACAGACACACACACACAAACACAACACACACAGACACACACACACAGACACATACAGACACACACAGCCACACACGCACACGCACACGCAGACATTCACACCCACACACACACACACAGACATACACACACAGACACACAGACACATGCACACACACACACAGACACACACACGACACACACGCACACACAGACTCACACACACAAACACAACACACACACAGACACACACAAAGACACATACAGACACACACAGCCACACACGCACACGTACACGCAGACATACACACCCACACACACACACAGACATATCATATCATATATCATATCATATATATACAACCGGAAACAGGCCTTTTCGGCCCTCCAAGTCCGTGCCGCCCAGCGATCCCCGCACATTAACACTATCCTACACCCACTAGGGACAATTTTTACATTTACCCAGCCAATTAACCTACATACACACACAGACACACAGAAACCTGCACACACACACACAGAAAGACACACACACACACACAGACACTCACACACACACACACACACACACACACACACACTCAGACACACACACACACACACACACACACTCACACACACACACACTCAGACACACACACACACACACACACACACACACACACACACACTCAGACACACACACACTCAGACACACACACATACACAGACACTCACACACACACACACACACACACACACACTCAGACATACACACACAGACACACAGAAACCTGCACACACACACACACACACAGACACACACACACAGACACACACACACACACACACACACACAGATGCTGCCTGACCCGCTGAGTTACTCCAGCACTATGTGTGTGTGTGTGTGTGTGTGTGTGTGTGTGTGTGTCTTGGTCTTGTGGTGTTTACAGAGCGATGCTGTACAACACCGACCCCTGCTGGAGCAAGGCGGGTGATGCGGGCAGTGAAGACACACACAAAGTGCTGGAGTAACTCAGCAGCTCAGGCAGCATCTGTGGTGAACGTGGAACAGGCCACGTTTAGGGCCGGGACCCTTGTTCAGTGTGTCCCGTGTTCCTGCCCCAGAGAGGTTGGTTCGTTGTGTGAAGGGCAGTGAAGCAATGGGGCCAGAAGCTGCCGTTCCCTGACCGTGACTCACTCTGGGGACCAGGTGTGGGGTCCAATGTGTATCTGTCTCCATCAGTCATTCAGCATCTGCTGCTGCTGCTTGTTTCTACCGCAGATGGAAACATGAAGAGTCTGGAGAAGGGTCCTGACCCCAAACCTCACCTGTCCACCTTCTCCACAGATGCTGCCCGACCCGCTGAGTTACTCCAGCACTCTGTGTCTTATCCCCACTAAAAAACAGCCTCTGCAGTTCCTTATGTTTCTCTGAAGAACGTGGACAGGTGATGTTTGAAGAAGAGGGAGGGGGGGGGGTCTACAGTCAGACTAAGGAGGGTCCCGACTCAAAACGTCACCTGTCCGACAGATGCTGCCCGACCCGCTGAGTTACTCCAGCACTCCGTGTCTTATCTGTGGAAAAACCAGCATCTGCAGTTGATCTATGTCTTGAGTTACTCCAGTACTTTGTGTCTTTTTTTGTCCATCAACCAGCCCCTGCAGTTCTGCGGTCCCATCTCTCCACAGATGCTGCCCGACCCGCTGAGTTACTCCAGCACTTTGTCTAATCTTTGATACAAACCTGCATCTGCAGTTCTCTCCGTGAGTCACACCAATACTTGTTGAGTTCCTCCAGCACTTTGTGTCTTTTTTTGTCTACCAGCCAACCCCTGCGGTTCTGCGGTCGCTGTTCTCCACAGATGCCGCCTGAGTCTCTCAGTTACTCCAGCACTTTCTGTCTGACTTCTCCAGAGAGATGCACTTTGTATCTACATTAGTAACCCGGCCGCTTTGTACCACAGACGGACACAGAGATAGACTGTCTATTGTCC
>NC_135986.1:11547811-11550311 GCF_053455715.1 Rhinoraja longicauda
GGAGAGGGGAGGGGAGGGGAGAGGGTAGGGGAGGGGGAGGGGAGAGGGGAGGGGAGGGGGGAGAGGGGAGGGAAGAGGGGAGGGGAGAGGGGGGAGAGGGGAGGGGAGAGGGGAGGGGAGGGGAGAGGGGGAGGGGAGAGGGGAGGGGAGAGGGGAGAGGGGGGGGAGGGGAGAGGGGAGGGGAGAGGGGAGGGGAGGGGAGAAGGGAGGGGAGGGGAGGGGAGAGGGGAGAAGGGAGAGGAGGGAGAGGGGAGGGGAGAGTGGGGAGAGGGGAGAGGAGAGGGGGGAGGGTGAGGGGGAGAGGGGAGGGGGAGGCGAGGAGAGGGGAGCAGAGGAGAGGGAAGGGAGAGGAGGGAGGGGAGGGGAGAGGGGGAGGGGAGAGGGGAGGGGAGGGAGAGGGGAGAGGAGAGGGGGGGAGGGGAGAGGGGAGGGGAGAGGGGAGGGGAGGGGAGAAGGGAAGGGAGGGGAGGGGAGAGGGGAGAAGGGAGAGGAGGGAGAGGGGAGGGGAGAGTGGGGAGAGGGGAGGAGTGGGGAGAGGAGAGGGGGGGAGGGTGAGGGGGAGAGGGGAGGGGGAGGCGAGGAGAGGGGAGAGGGGAGAGGAGAGGAGAGGGGAGGGGAGAGGGGAGGGGAGGGGAGGGGGAGGCGAGGGGAGAGGGGAGGGGAGAAGGGAGGGGAGGAGAGAGGGGAGGGGGGGAGGAGGGGGAGGGGAGGGGGAGGGGGGAGAAGGGAGAGGGGAGAGGAGAGGGGAGAGGGGAGAGGGGAGAGGAGAGGGGAGAGGGGAGGGGAGGGTGGAGGGGAGGGGGGGAGGGGAGAGAGGAGAGGAGAGAGGAGGGGAGTTTAAGAATAAGGGCACTAACATGCGCTCACTATTGGCAAACAGGTGTGCGATGAGACGAATAAATCAATAAATACATTTAGGGCTGAGATGAGGAACAAAGTTTTCACCCAGAGAGTTTTCAAGAGAGAGTTACATTTAGGGCTCGCGGTGTCAGGGGGTCTGGGGAGAGGGCAGGAACAGGGGTACTGGTTGTGGATGAAGGATGAGAGGGGATCTTATCGAAACGTATAAGATTATTAAGGGGTTGGACACGTTAGAGGCAGGAAACATGTTCCCAATGTTGGGGGAGTCCAGAACCAGGGGCCACACCGTTTAAGAATAAGGGGTAGGCCATTTAGAACTGAGATGAGGAAAAACTTTTTCAGTCAGAGAGTTGTGAATCTGTGGAATTCTCTGCCTCAGAAGGCAGTGGAGGCCAATTCTCTGAATGCATTCAAGAGAGAGTTAGATAGAGCTCTTAAGGATAGCGGAGTCAGGGGGTATGGGGAGAAGGCAGGAACGGGGGTACTGATTGAGAATGATCAGACATGATCACATTGAATGGCGGTGCGTACAGGCTCGAAGGGCCGAGTAGCCTCCTCCTGCACCTGTTGTCTGTGTTTCTATGTGTAATTGAGTACAGTTTGGTTTAGTCCAGAGATACCTGGTGTGTGGGACCCGCTGCTGGGGGATGCTGGTCAGTGTTGGGGCTGTTGTAGCTTCCCTGGTGGTCTAGTGCTTAGGATTCGGCGCTCTCACCGCCGCGGCCCGGGTTCGATTCCCGGTCAGGGAACGGCAGCCTTTTGTTGTTTCATATTTTCATCACTTTCTCTTGGTGAAGAAACACGAAACTGCAGTGTCAGGACCAGACAATCCGGGGGAGGGGAGAGAGGAGAGGGGAGAGAGAAGGGAGTGGAGAAGGGAGGGAAGGGGAGAGGAGAGGGGAGGGGAGGGGAGAGGGGAGAGAGGGGAGAGGAGGGGAGAGAGGGGAGTGGAGAAGGGAGGGAAGGGGAGAGGAGAGGGGAGGGGAGGGGAGAGGGGAGAGAGGGGAGAGGAGGGGAGAGAGGAGAGGAGAGGAGGGGAGAGAGGAGAGGAGAGGAGGGGAGAGAGGGGAGTGGAGAGGGGAGAAAGGAGAGGGGGAGAGGGGATAGGTGAGGGAAGAGGAGAGGGGAGGGGGAGGGGGAGGGGAGGGGAGAGGGGAGAGAGGAGGGGGAGAGGTGAGGGAAGAGGAGAGGAGGAGGGGAGGGGAGAGGGGAGTGGGGGGAGAGGGGAGAGAGGGGGAGGAGAGAGGAGGGGAGAGGGGAGAGGTGAGGGAAGAGGAGAGGGGGAGGGGAGGAGAGAGGAGGGGAGAGGAGGGGAGAGAGGGGAGTGGAGAGGGGAGAAAGGAGAGGGGGAGAGGGGAGAGGTGAGGGAAGAGGAGAGGGGGAGGGGAGGGGAGAGGAGGGGAGAGGAGAGGGGAGTGGGGGGAGAGGGGAGAGAGGGGGAGGAGAGAGGAGGGGAGGGGAGAGGGCAGGTTTATTTGAGTTTGGAGACACAACAGCCCACCGGCGATCCCCGCACACTAACACTAACACTACCCCACACACAAACCAGCGACAATCTACATTCACACCAAGCCAATTAAACCTCCAGGTCTTTGGGAGTGTGGGGGGGAAACCCGAGCACCCGGACAAGAAGCCCACG